>NC_050450.1:34797198-35042198 GCF_903995425.1 Onychomys torridus | reverse complement strand
GGCAGAGGCAAGTGGATCTCTCTGAGTTCGAGACCAGCCTGGTCTCCAGAGCTAGTCCAGGACAGGCTCCAAAGCCACAGAGAAACCCTGTCTCGAAAAACCAAAAGAAAAAAGAAAGGAAAAGAATATGGAGAGGGTGGGTACTGTAATCCTGGTTAAGATCCCACGCCTGGGAAAATCCTAGGTCCTTGGGGAAACCTACAGCTATTCTCACATATGGAGTTAGTATTAAGATGGTGGTTTATACAGAGACTCACACCTGGTTAAAGTGCAGGAAATAAGTGACTGTGCAGCTCAGCCCTCAATTGCACATCTTTATCACACCCATTCTCCCCAAGGCTCAGAGAACATCATGGAAGATGAGGTGGAAAGATTGTAAGAGCTGGAGGTTGGGGTGGACTGCTGCAAGATGGTGTCCTCTAAATGTGACAGAGCTGTTGCACTTCTGAGACAGAGCAACTGTAGTTGCCTGACAAGACCGGCATGAGATCAAGACATCATAGATATGGAGAGATGCCTGAAGTCCAGGCACAATTGAGGAGCTTTTCAGCATCTGAGGGATCCTTAAGAAGAGAAGATTAATTTTTCTTCAGTGCTGTAGCTCCCAGTAGGTTGTCCATTCTCTACTGGATGGCCCTATGTGCCTGTGCAAATGAACAATAATAATTGGTCTCTGGGTTAATAAAAATATACATGAAGCTGGGTGTGGTGACATGCACTTTTAATCCCAGCATTAAGGAGGCAGAGACAGGCAGGCAGATCTCTGAATGTGATACTAGCCTGGTCTTCAGAGCCGATTCCAGGACAACCAGGGCTACACAAAGAAACCCTGTGTCAAAAACCAAACCAAACCAAAAGCAAACAAACAAACCCAAACAAAGACATGAAGTTGAGAAGAGTTTCAGAGGAGTTGGAGTAAGGGAAGCAAATGGGATCTCACTATTGTGTTATCAAGTATGAAATCGCCAGAGAATAAGTTAAAAAATAATAAAATATTTGAAGAATAAGAAATAGTAAGTGGAACAAGGACCAACAATGAATGTTTGAATAAACAAATAAGTAAATAAAATAAAAAGAGTTCAAGGAATGAGTAAACACATTCATGAATAATACATACTATGGGATGTCTTTCTGTACCCTGTGAATATGTGTTGCTCTGATTGATTGATAAATAAAGCTGTTTGGCCAATGGTGAGGCAGAATAAGGTTAGGCAGTATATTTGCACTGAAGAGAGAAAAGAAGAAAGGAGAATGGGAGAGACACTTAGAGCCCCGGCCAGGAGAAACAAGATGTGAAAGTACCAGGAAGCCAGGAAGCCATGTGGCAAGACATAGATTCAATAGAAATGACTTAAGTTATAAGAGCTAGCTAGCAAGAAGCTTGAACGATAGGTCATACAGTTTGTAATTAATATAAGCCTCTGTGTAATTATTTTATAAGTGGCTGTGAGACCACAGTGGGAGAGATTCATCTGGACCTCAGGGCTGGGCAGGACTAGAGAAACATCTGACTACAAATGTACAGTAGCTTCCCCCTGCAGAGAAATGCTAGAGGAGACTTGAGATACAGGGTCACACTGGGTGGTACATACAAGACCTGTAATACTATAGGAGTCAGTTTTATATCCCATGGTCATGTATACCATGATGATGCTGGGCAATGGAGGGACTCACATCAATAGAAAGGTACAAAATAGAATGGCTTTTCCTCACCCTATTCAGAGCACTGTACAAGCAAAAAACTTATGAAGTATTTGTTTATAAACTACTTCATTTAATGTTCTCAAATTGTGTTTGACTTTATGGAACTGAAGCTATGAAAAGGAAACCTGTATATGTATATATAATGACTACTGTGTCATATAAGAGTGTATCTTTTATTTAAAACAAATATCATGATCCCATACCTATACCTTGAATTGTTTCTCTTGTCTAATTCTTGTAGTTTCATGACTGACATTGAGCTCTTGTATCCATTGTCAGGCTGTTCATTTGTTTGGCTGCTTGTTTTTGAATATAGTATGAGGAGCAGAATGTATAATCTTTGTTCTTCTGGCAGCTGTCCTAGTACTCAACTGTAACCACAGCACTGGAGAGGTAGAGGCACCATCTTCAGATGCAGAAAGAGTTTGAGGCCAGACTGATCTGTATATGGATAATCCATTTCCCCTCTTCTATTTATTGAAGGTGCTGGCCTTTCTCCACACATGACTTTTGGCACCTTTGTCAACCATCAGTTGGCTGTAGATTCATGAAATCATTTCTGGAATATCTGTTACATTCAGTTTGCACTACTTTTTATGCTAATACTGCCTAGTCTTGGTAACTGTAGTATGTCTGAGATCAGGCATGGTGATGTGTTCAGCTTTGGTCTGTTCCCGGTATTTTGTGCTTGTATTTGTATTTTAATTTTTCTCTTTTGTTTTTCATAGAGGAGTACATTAGAATTTTGATGCGATCACATCAAATTTGTAAAGCACTATGGTAGTATGACCACTTTGATGATAAGAATTTTGAGGGATACAGTGCTTTGTGATGTTGTGAGACTGCTGGTTGCCATACTTGTACCAATGACCATTGGAACTATGATGGTTTGAGGGAGAATGGCCCCCATAGACTCATACATTTGAATCCCTGGTCTCCAGTTAGTGGAACTGTTTGGAAAGGATTAAGAGTTGTGACCCTCTGGGAGGAGGTGTGTCACTAAACTTGGAGGGTTTAAAAACTTATGCCATTCCAAATTAGCTCTGTCTGTCTCCTGCTTGTCTCCTGCTCAAATGTGAGCTCTCTGCTTCTGTAGCAGTACCTTGCCCTCCTGACTGCTGCCATGCCCCCAACCATGACATTGTTAGTCCCAAATAAACTCTTTGTTCTATAAGTTGTCTTGGTCATGATGTCTCTTCACAGCATTAGAAAACTAAGACAAGAACTCTTCCTGTTTCTACTGAGCAGAAAATGGATGGTCAACTACACCATGTCTTCATCAGGAGACTATTGTACCATGTGCTTCTGCTAGGCATTGAGTTCATGCCCTGCTTCTACAGGATAATGGGATGGGGAGAAGATCAAACTGTTACCTCTCCTAAGGTTTCCAGCTGTAGGAGAAGCTCTGGTAGAGTTGAGTCTACAACACGGTCTTAAAGTTTCACACTGAGTATTTAGTATTTTAAGATTTTTTAAGTTTGAGACAGGGTTTCTTTGCATAGCTTGACTTTCCTGAAACTCTCTTTGTAGACCAGGCTGGTTATGAACTCACAGATATCTGCTTACCTCTGCCTCCTGAGTTCTGGGATTAAAGGTGTGGCCACCATTGCCTTGCTTAGTATTTTAACTTTAAAAAAGATTTTGAGTCTAAAAAGTATGGCCTGGGAGAGTTGGTGAAGCAATATTTCATCAACATGATTTCCAAAGGATGAACTGAGATGACTTCTAAGGAAATGCTGAACCAGTAGTTTCTCTCCAAGCATTATCTGAAGACAAATCATAACTATCAGATGTAAATGTTTAGAAACAAGGATGATTGTTTCAATAGTGGTCAATTAATTATGTACTTAAATAATATTTTGATTTACTGTTTTGACTAATACACTAATATATATAATCATCAGAAAAATTCACACAATATGGAATTATAGAAAAAAATTAAAAATAATTTACTATCAATATAACTACCCTGTCCAAAGTCTATTTTAGTAACTCATTCTCCTAGGTTTGTATTGACTGGTAAATAATTGTAATCATAAGTGAGAGAGTCCTTGGTTTCACTCTTTCTTTTTTGTTTGTTTGAGACAGGTTCTCACTATGTGGCTCTGGCTACTTAGGAACACAATACATATACCAGGCTGTACTCTGTACTCACAGAGTTCCACCTGCCTCTACCTCCTGAGTGCTGGGATTAATTAAAGGTGTGTGTAGCCACTCAATCTATGCATGCTGTTTCTTGATTCATGTTTTTAAAGTTTGAAATAATTTTGTTATTTTAAGAAAATTAAACCACACACACACACACACACACACACACACACACACACACACACACACACACACATGTGAGTGTGTGTGTGTGTGAGTTTTATAAACAGTACTGATGTAGCTGATAGTCTGAGAAACAAGATGGGTAGCAGTTTACACCAAGTAATGAGAATCATTTGGGAAAGATGGAAAGAAATTCAAACTTAGGGAATGGTTCAGAAAGTATATTGCTTGCTGTACAAGCATCAAGACCTGCATTTGCATCCCCAGAACTCACATAAATGCCATATGCAGTCGAATGCTTCTATGGTCCCAGCATTCCTTGGGTGATATGAGAGGTAGAGCCAAGAGAGTCCATGGATCCTCAAGGGCCTTCTTGTGTGGAGTACACAGCAGCGAATCATAGGAGACCCCATCTCAAACATGGCGGAAGGGAGGACAGACACTGCAAGTTGTCCCCTGACCTCTACTTGTATGCCATGCTTGTGTGTGCCTGTCCATAAGCATATACACACAGACATCATAGATACACAGACACACAAAGATTAAAAAAAAAAAAAAAGAATTGGAGCTGAAAGATAGGTTAGCAGTTAAATCACTGGCTGCTCTTCCAGAGGACCAGGGTTCTATTCTTAGTATTCACATGGTGGCTCAAAACTGTCTCTAGCTCCAGTTCCAGGGCTTCTGGTACCTTCTGGTCTCTACAGGCACCAGAAACTCAAATTGTACATGGAAATATATGAAGCCAAAATAGCCACATAATATAATAAAATAAAAATCAAAGTTAAGAAAATAATCAAAATAATATTTTCAGGTAGGGACAAGAGGATACTACATTGAAATGATACTAAACTTACTTGTCATCTACATTCTGTCTTTTAACTTTTGGTTAACTATAAAATGTTAACTAAACTTGATTCAATTTTTTCTGCATGATTGACAAGGACCAGGACATGATTAGGGATTAGGATACCTCTTAAGGTGAAGACCATTTCTTTTTTAAGTGTTGGTTTATGTATATCTAAAGTATTAGAATACATTTTTACATAATCATTGTCATTGCAACTCACCAAAACTAGTCATAAAACAATAATATTTTTGTGTGTTTGGTGGTGGGGACTAAACTCATGACCTTGTATATGCCCACTGAGCTACAATTCTTTTGATTGTTATTACTATGGTGTGTGTGTGTGTGTGTGTGTGTGTGTGTGTGTGTGTGTGTGTGTGTCACTGTAAGCACATGTGTTGCATGGCATGCATGTGAAAGTCCGAGAACAACTCTTAGGAGCTGGTCTGGGAATTGAACTCTGGTAGAATTCTAGGGCTTCTACCCACTATGCCATCTCACTGGCCCACAGTAGGGATCCTTAGTGAAATTTCCTGTGTTCTCTCCCCTCTCTGCTTTCCCTCAGATATCTTTTTATAATTTATTCCTTGATGCCAGTATGTAAACAAGACTCATAGATTGTGTTGGGGTGTGTTTTATGTTTCTTCTCATTTATAATAGTGACACCCTCATATTTCCATGGCACTGGCTTGTTGAAGGAACCAGGTAAGTTCTTTAAATGCCTCCCGCTGTGGACTTTCTGGATAGCTTCATTTCCTATAAACTGAAAGTAGGAGCTGAATGCTTGATAAGATTCCATTTTAGTATTTGCGAGGACAATTCTTCATAAATGGTATTATTAAAGAGCTGCTTCTAGAAACCAGCCCCCAGCTTCTGTCCACCCCAGAACTCCCATCTGGACCAGAGGTGAGTGCCTGGGTTATAGTCAGAGAGGCAACTGTGCCTGGGTCCCACCGCTGGACACAGGCCACTCCGGGAGGACCTGACCAACTTGGCCCCAGTTGCCTGCCAATCGGCAGGCCTGCGGGAAGGCCCCTTTTCCAAGACTGCAGGCAGACACTGCAGTCTCCACACCCTGCCCCCACACCCATCTGCTGGAGACCCCAGTCACTTCCTGAGACTCAGAGACCAGCCCCCAGTTTCCATCCTGCCCTGGAACTCCCATCTGGACCAGAGACCAGAGGAAATCCCATCTGGACAAGAGGAGCTCCCATCTTGACAAAATAAGGAGACATCAGGGACTTCCCGAGACTCAGAGCCCAGCCCCCCAGCTCCTATCCAGCCAGCACTCTTATCTGGACCAGCGCTCCCATCTGGCCCAGAGCTTCCATCTGGACCAGAGAGAGGCTCCCTAAATCTGTCAACTCTCTCTGGACCAAGTACACTGATAAGACCAAGAATGAACACAAAAGGAGATGGACAGACATCAAGGCAGAAGTACATACAACAAAATAAAGAGCAATACAGCATCACCAGAACCTATCCCTTCTCCAACAGCTAGACCTGAACATCACGGAATGGAAGAAGAAGAAGAAAACAACCTTATAAGTAACATCATGAAGAGGCTAGAGCCTTATATAGAAGAAATCAAAAATAAAGTAGAGGAACAGACAAACAAAAAATGGGAAGAACACTATAAAAAAACTAGAGGAAAGGACAATTAAAGCAGAAGAAAACAATAAATCCTTGAATGAAAATCATGAAAAAGCAAGGGAGACAATCCAAGACCTGAAGAGGGAAATAGAAAAAAATGAAGAAGACACTAGCAGTAGGAATGTTGGAAATAGAAAATCTGAGTAAACAAACAGGAACTTCAAAGGCAAGTATAACCAACAGAATGCAAGAGATGGAAGAGAGGATCTCTGGTGTTGAAGATACGGTAGAAGAAATAGATTCATCAGTCAAAGAAAACACTAAAACCAACAAAGTCATGACCCAAAATGTCCAAGAAATTTGGGACACCATGAAAAGACCAAACCTATGAATAATAGGGATAGAGGAAGGAGAAGAATACCAACTCAAAGGCACAGAAAATATATTTAACAAGATCATAGAAGAAAACGTTCTCAACTTAAAGAAGGAAATGCCTATGAAGATACAAGAAGCCTATAGAACACCAAACAGACTAGACCCCCCAAAAAAAAGTCCCCTCAGCACATAATAATTAAACAACCAAGGTACAGAATAAAGAAAGAATATTAAGGACAGCAAAGGAAAAAGGCCAAGTGACTTATAAAGGCAAACCCATCAGAATAACACCCGATTTCTCGATGGAGACATTGAAAGCCAGAAGGACCTGGACAGATATAATGCAGACACTAAGACACCATGGATGCCAACCTAGACTAATATACCCAGCAAAACTTTCAATCATCATAGATGGAGTGAACAACACCATCCAAGACAAAACCAGATTTAAACAATACTTATCCACAAGCCCAGCCCTACAGAAAGCACTAGAAGGAAAATTCCAACCTAAGGAAGGCAGATACACCCATGAAAACACAGGCAATAAATAACACCACAGCAGTAAACCCCAAAGAAGAGAAGTACACACACACTACCACTAAAAAATAAAAATAACAACAGGAACAAACAATCACTGGTCATTAATATCCCTTCATATCAATGGACTTAATTCACCTATAAAAAGACACAGACTAACAGAATGGATACGAAAACAGGAACCATCTTTCTGCTGTATACAAGAAACACACCTCAAATCCAAAGACAGACACCTCCTAAGAATAAAAGGCTGGAAAAGAATTTCCAATCAAATGGTCTTAAGAAGCAAGCTTGTGTAGCCATCCTAATATCCAGCAAAATAGACTTCAAACTAAAATCAATCAAAAGAGATGATGAAGGACATTACATACTCATCACAGGAAAGATCCACCGAGATGAAGTTTCAATTCTGAACATTTATGCCCCAAACACAAGGGCACCCACATATGTAAAAGAAACATTACTAAGCTTAAATCACATATAAAACCCCACACATTAATAGTGGGAGACTTCAACACCCCACTTTCATCTCTGGACAGATCGGCCAAATTGAAACTTAACAGAGACATTGTGGACTTAACTGATGTTATGGCACAAATGGACTTAATCGATATCTACAGAACATTACACCCAAACAAAAAAGAATATACCTTCTTCTCAGCACCCCATGGAGCCTTCTCTAAAATCGACCACATACTTGGCAACAAAGCAAATCTCAACAGATACAAAACAATTGGAATAACCCACTGTGTTCTATCAGACCACCATGGTTTAAAGTTAGATTTCAACAAAAAAAAAAAAAAACTACAGAAATCCTACAATTTCATGGAAACTGAACAATGCTCAACTGAATCACCAATGGGTTAAGGAAGAAATAAAGAAAGAAATTAAAGACTTCCTAGAGATCAATGAAAATGAATACACCACATACCCTAACTTATGTGATACTATGAAAGCAGTGCTAAGAGGGAAATTCATAGCACTGAATGCCCACATAAAGAAGCTGGAGAAATCTCACGCTAGTGACTGGACAGCATACCTGAAAGCCCTTGAACAGGAAGAAGCAAAGTCTCCCAGGAGGAACAGATGCCAGGAAATTATCAAATTGAAAGCTGAAATCAATAAAATAGAAATAAAGAGAACAATACAAAAGATTAATGAAACAAAGAGTTGGTTCTTTGAGAAGATCAACAAGATAAACAAGCCCTTATCCAAACTAACCAAAAGACAGAGAGAGAAAGCATCCAAATTAACAAAATCAGAAATGAAAAGGGGTCATAACAACAGACAATGAGGAAATCCAGAGAATCATCAGGTCATACTTCAAAAACCTCTAATCCACAAAACTGGAAAATCTAAAAGAAATGGATAATTTTCTGGATAGGTACCACATACCTAAGTTAAATCAAGACCAGATAAACCATTTAAATAGTCCAATAACCCCAAAGGAAATAGAATCAGTCATTAAAAGTCTCCCAACCAAAAAAAGCCCTGGACCTGATGGTTTCACTGCAGAATTCTACCAGATCTTCAAATAAGACTTAATACCAATACTCTTTAAATTGTTCCATACAATAGAAGAAGAAGGCAATTACCCTGATTCCCAATCCAAACAAAGATGCAACAAAGAAAGAGAACTACAGACCGATCTCCCTCATGAACATTGATGCAAAAATACTCAATAAAATTCTGGCAAACAGACTCCAAGAACACATCAAAGCAATTATCCAACATGATCAAGTAGGCTTCATCCCAGGGATGCAAGGGTGGTTTAACATACGAAAGTCCATCAATGTAATACACCATATAAACAAACTCAAGGAAAAAAAAACACATGATCATCTCACTAGATGCAGAAAAGGCATTTGACAAAATCCAACACCCCTTCATGATAAAGGTCTTGGAGTGATCAGGAATACAGGGAACATACCTAAACATAATAAAGGCAATCTACAGCAAGCCAACAGCCAACATCAAATTAAATGGAGAGAAACTCAAAGCAATACCACTAAAATCAGGAACAAGGCAAGGCTGTCCCCTCTCCCCCTACTTATTCAATATAGTACTTGCAGTTCTAGCCAGAGCTATAAGACAACATAAAGAGATTAAGGGGATACAAATTGGAAAGGAAGAAGTCAAGCTCTCCCTATTTGCAGATGACATGTTAGTATACATGAGTGACCCCAAAAATTCAACCAAGGAACTGATACAGCTAATAAACACCTTCAGCAATATGGCAGGATACAAGATCAACTCAAAAAAATCAGTAGCCATTCTATATACAGTAGACAAACAGGCTGAGAAGGAAATCAGAGATACATCACCCTTTACAATAGCCACAAATGTTATAAAATACCTTGGGGTTACTCTAACTAAGCATGTGAAGGACCTATATGACAAGAACTTTAAGTCCCTGAAAAAAGAAATTGAAGAAGATGTCAGAAAATGGAAAGATCTCCCATGCTCATGGATAGGCAGGATTAACATAGCAAAAATGGCAATCTTACCAAAAGCAATTTACAGATTCAACACAATTCCCATCAAATTACCAACACAATTCTTCACAAATCTGGAAAGAATAATACTCAACTTCATATGGAAAAACAAAAAACCCAGGATAGCCAAAAGAATCCTGTACAATAAAACAACCTCTGGAGGCACCACAATCCCCCAACCTCAAGCTCTACTATAGAGCTACTGTAATAAAAACAGCTTGGTATTGGCATAAAAACCGACATGTGGACCAATGGAATCGAATTGAAGACCCTGACATTAACCCGCACACCTATGAACATATAATTTTTTGACAAAGAAGCCAAAAATGTACAATGGAAAAAAGAAAGCATCTTCACCAAATGGTGCTGGCATAATTGGATGTCAATGTGTAGAAGGCTGCAAATAGATCCATATCTGTCACCATGCACAAAACTTAAATCCAAGTGTCAAAGACCTCAACATAAATCCATCTGCGCTGAACCCGATAGTAGAGAAAGTAGGAAGTACTCTTGAATGCACTGGCACCGGAGATAACTTTCTAAATATAACCCCAGTAGCACAGACACTGAGAGAAACAATCAATCAATGGGACCTGCTGAAACTGAGAAGCGTTTGTAGAGCAAAGGACACGGTCAACAAGACAAAGCAACAGCCTACAGAATGGGAAAAGGTCTTCACCAACCCCACATCTGACAGAGGGCTGATATCCAGAATATATAAAGAACTCAAGAAATTAGACATCAAAATGCCCAACAGTCCAATTAAGAAATGGGCTGTAGAACTAAACAGAGAATTCTCCACAGAGGAAGTTCAAATGGCTGAAAGACATTTAAGGAATTGCTCAACATCCCTAACTATCCGAGAAAGGCAAATCAAAACGACTCTGAGATACCACCTTACACCTGTCAGAATGGCTAAGATCAAAAGCACAGAAGACAGCTTATGATGGAGAGGATGTGGAGCAAGGGGAACTCTCCTCCACTGCTGGTGGGAATGCAAGCTTGTACAGCCACTTTGGAAATCAATATGGCGCTTCCTTAGAAAATTGGGAATCCATCTCCCCCAAGACCCAGCTATAGCACTCTTGGGCATATACCCAAGGAATGGTCAATCGTACCACAAGGGCATTTGCTCAGCTATGTTCATATCAGCTTTGTTTTTAATAGCCAGAACCTGGAAACAACCTAGATGCCCTTCAACTGAAGAATGGATAAAGAAAATATTGTACATATACACAATGGAGTACTACTCAGCAGAGAAAAACAATGACATCATGAGGTTTGCAGGCAAATGGATGGATCTAGAAAAAATCATCCTGAGTGAGGTAACCCAGACTCAGAAGGACAAACACGGTATGTACTCACTCATAGGAGGATACTAGATGTAAAACAAAGATGACTAGATTGCTACACAACTCCAGGGAGGCTACCTAGAAAACGGGACCCTAGGAAAGTCCCAAGGATCACCCAATGACAGAGAAATGGATGAGATCTACATGAACAACCTGGATGACAGTGGGAGTAATGAAGGGCAAGATTTGAGGGAAAGAAAGCTTAGGGGAGCAGGAGATCCCAGCTGGATCAAGAACAGAAAGGGAGAATGAAGCATAACAGACCATGATATATGAAGACCACATGAGACCAGGAATAGGCAGAGTGCTCGAGAGGTCCCCAGAAATCCACAATGATATATCCTCTCTAGTCTGCTGGCAATGGTTGAGAGAAAGCCTGATCTGACCTAGTCTGGTGATCAGATGGCTAAACACCTTAACTCTCATGCTGGAACTCTCATCGAATAACTGATGGAAGTGGATGCAGAGATCCTCAGCCAGGCCCCAGGTGGAGCTCCAGGTGTCCAACTGTCGAGAAAGAGGAGGGTCTGCAAGAGCGTGAATTGTTGAATCCAAGATTGCAAAAAGCACAGGGACAGATAGCCAAACGAATGGAAGCACATGAATTATGAACCAAAGGCTGTGGAGCCCCCAGCTGGATCAGGCCCTCTGGATAAGTGAGACAACTGAATAGCTTGATCTGTTTGGGAGGCATCCAGTCTGTGGGACCAGGATCTGTCCTTCGTGCATGAGCTGGCTGTTTGAAACCTTGGGCTTACACAGGGACACTTCGTTCAGTCTGGAAGGAAGTGACAGGACCTGCCTGTACTGAATCTACCAGGTTTAAATGAATTCCCAGGGGTGCCTTGATCCTGGAGGACATGGGAATGGAGGGGAGGGGCTGGGGGGAAGGTGGGGGGGGGGGCAGGAGTGGGGAGGACAGCAGAACCCATGGCTGATGTATAAAATTTAAAACACATAATAATAAAGAAAAAAATTATTTATTTAAAAAAAGAGCTGCTTCTAATAGTAGAAAAATTGTAGGAGAAGTCTATCTAGTTAAGCAAACTTATTTAAATAAAACATCACACACCAGTAGCGTCAATAACCAATAAAGACATTCAAGTGTTCAGTAGAAAAAAGGGATTATATGAAAATTTTAAGAGCATTAAATATAGCTGTGGGTATAAGAAATTAAAAAATCTGATGAAAAGCAGATGTGTTGACAGATGTGTCTGCTCACACCTGTCATATCTGCATTTGAGAGGTGGAGGCAGGAGGTTCAGGAGACCAAAACCATCCTGGACTACACAGCACATTCAAGGCCAGCCTTTATTCTCCTTTCTTCTAAGACATTGGGTTTGCTTGATCAAGAGGCTACCATACTCCAGGTGACCTCAGCCCAGAAAATTATGTCTGCAATAACCCACTGCCAAAGAAGGTCATATTCTGAGGTCCTTAAGTTAAGATTCCAGCATGTCTTTTGAACACATTAAGTTAAATATAATGATTGCAACCTTAGAATCCAGACCAAACAGGCACCCGACAAAGGGCACTGTCTGTGAGTCTTTAGCTAAAAGACTTCTAAGTGCAAGGATTGCTTACCTGAGGAAGTGAGTTTATATTAAAGCAGGTTTATCTTTAAAATCTGTTTCTTTCCTACCTCTTGCTTAGAAATGAGTTCTAGACCAACATTGTGAAACCACCCTCTTTTCCAAGAGCTATAAAAAGAGATCTCCTCATTTCTGTCTCTTGGACTCTGCTCTGTTTTTCTATGATGTCAATAACTCTCCCCAACAATCCATCTTAGCATCCGCCTTGAACTCATATCTTAGAACTTTCGGTCACTGATTGCCTAACTGATTGTGCAATTATGACACTTAGGGATGGTGTCACACTATAGATTAGAACTGGGATCTGAAACTGTGGCCCCTTCTCCTCAGTGGAAATAGAGGAAGGAGAGCAGAACAACAGTTGTTCATTACTTTATGGTAATGCTGACAGAGTAATGGTGGAGGGCAGTTGAGAAAACCATCCACCAGACACTAACAATGATGGTGGTGCACACTCCCATGGCTCTTAGGTTCTTCCACACCTTCTAATTATGCTTGTTTCAGAGTTCTCAGTAGCTCAAGTTTGTACTCCTAACACTTAGGAGGCTGAGGCCGGAGGATGGCTGCAACTCTGAAGCAAGCTTGGCTTACATAGTGAGTTTCAGGCCAGCTATGCTATGTACAGAGAAAAAACAAAAGCTCCAAACATGAATACTAACAAAACGCTTGCCCAGTCTTGCAGTCAGAGTTGGTGTAGGCCAGTGCTCCCTCTTATTAGAAATCATAGGGACTGGAGAGATGATTCAGCAGTTAAGAACACTGGCTGTTCTCACAGAGGTCCTGAGTTCAATTCCCAGCAACCACATGATGGCTCACAACCATGTACAATGGGATCAGATTCCCTCTCTGGCATGCAGGTATACATGCAGACAGAGTACTCATAAAATACAGAAATAAATAAATCTTTTGAATTAGAAATAGCAGATGAAGCTGGGAGGATATTAGTGGCACACATCTTTAATCCCAGCACTTGGGAGGCAGAGGCAAATGGATATCTTGTGTTCAAGGCCAGCTTGGTCTATAGAGGGAGTCCCAGGACAGCTAGGGCTACACAGAGAAACCCTATTTCCACCGCACAACCCCTGCCAAAAAAACCCAAAGGAAACCAAAAGTAAAATTAAAAAACAAAAAACAACTCTCTGAACAAACAAAGGAAAAAAAAAAGAAAAGAAGCACAGGAATGTGTGAGGGTGACAAGCAGAGCTGCTTGCTGCTCCACCCGACCAGACATTCAGGAAGCCCCCAGCATGCTGATTTCCACCCATTGACAGACACACTGGGCAGTCACCCTAGACACAGTCCTGACTATGTCATGTGGCCACCCCTCCCCCATCTGTGGTAAGGAATATCAGAAGCCAGCTGGGCAACAGATGGGAAGGCAGTCCTGGCTTCTGGCACCTTGCCACTTCTCAGGGTTCCTTCTTATGTGGCCACCACACCTTTACCACTTCTCATTTCTAAAGCACTTCCTCCTCCAGCCTCCAGCCTTGCTCACTATCCCACAGGAGAGTCAAACTATAACCTTCTGTGCAGATGCTGTCTGAGTCAGGGGAGGGCCACCCTGCCATATCCTAGCACACATCCTCAGGCACATTATTCACAATGCCAACATCCAGTTAATCCAACATGTCCTTGCTCATGTGAAGGGTAAATCTGAAAGATTTCTAAATATTTCATATCTGATGGTTGTGTTGCCAGGCTTTTCTGGCAGGATTTCAGGCTAAAACTGTTTTTTTCTTTCTTTCTCTACTTTTCAACTAAATATTCAGAAGAAGGGAATACAAAAGTAATTTAGAAGGTGTATATTCTGCAAGCCTGGAATGTGATGTCAAATTTAGCATGGCTGAAAGGGACAGGGAACAATTATACCTGTGCTTAGCAACAATACAGGGTACTGTTGTTAAATTTAACAGGTATTTTCACAGGAAATACCCTTATCAATATTAAGGAGTAGAGTGTACACATGCTTAAAACTTTAATCTCATTTGTGTATTTAATCTAATTTATGTATTCACTTATTTAATTGTTTGACACAGAGTCCCATATAGTCCAGACTGGCCTTACATTTATCTCTGAGGATGACCTTGAACTTTTAATCTCCTTTCCTCTACCTCCAGAATCCTGGGATTATAGATGTGTGCCACTAGGCCTAGTTTACACAGTGCTGGGGTTAAATTTATGGTTTGGGGGAGGTGGCTCAGAGGTGAAGAGCGGTAACTGCTCTTCCAGAGGACCTGAGTTTGATCCTTACAATCCACAGGGTGTTCACAACCCTCTCTAACTGAATTCCCAGAGGATCTGATGTCCTCTTCTGGGCTCCTCTTATACTGTACACACATAGTTCAGTTACATACCTGTGGGTAAAACACTCATACACATAATTAAGTAATTTTTTTATAAAAAAAAAAATCCATGGTTTGTTGCATGGTAGATAAGTACTCTGTCAACTAAGCTGGATCCCACATTCCATAATTTTTTGTGAATATAATAGTACTCAATGTAGTTTTTCCTGTCTGTCTTTTCCATCTGGCATGGTGTTTTCAAAAATATAACTATCATCATCAAATTTGACTAGCATATAGTATGCACATATGTGTACATGTATGAGGTATTGTGTGTACCAGCATGTTGTTCTCTTTTATTAGTGCATGACATGTTATTGTATAGACATTTGGGTCATTTCCAGTTTGTGGTTATTTAGAATAATGTTGCTATGGTCATTAAGAGCTAAGTCTTGAGTGGCATGCTTTCATTTCTCTCAAGAAAATACAAAACAGTGAAATTGCTGAGCATTGTGCTAAACTGTGGGGTGATATTTTGTCAAAAACTCTGTGCCAGATGATGAAGATAGTTTATGGGTAAACTGAGACACAAGGAACATGTGATGACTTATTCAGACTTTTTTACTAATGAACTTTGGACATGCTGAGACTGGGATGTAGATCTCCAATGCTCACTTCCCTTTTGGTTTATTATTATTTCTTCTGGCTAAAAACTTTTGTTTTATTCAAGAAAATAGGTTGGGGTTGGGGCTGGGAAGATGGTTCAGTGCTTAAGAGTGACTGCTCTTTTATACGACCGACATGGTGGTTCACAATTGTCCCTAACTCCAGTTCCAGGGGACACGACACGCTAACACAGACATACATGCAGGCAATACACCAAGGCACATAAAATAAAAATAAATTAATAATTTTAAAAGAATATAAATATGTTACTGTGTAGGGTTATTTAAGATAGGGTCTTGGTATATTGTCCAGCGTGGTCAACAGTGTTCAAGTGATCCTCCTGGCCCAACTTCCTGACTGGTGGGGTTGCAAGTACATGCTACCAAACTTGGATAATCTTACTTGGAATATCTAATTAGCCCTCTGTCTGTGCTTACATGTTCTTCTGACATTAAAAGATTAAGATTGTATAATCTTTTGTATCTCAGTTGTACATTGTATACAGATGCAAACAAACAAGGAAAGATAGGTTACAAACCAGAAAGTTTAAGTAAAATGGTTCAAAGTCTTTATAATTTGGTTCAAAAATCAGAATTGTATGCTATTCTGTTGGTATTAATGAATTTCTCAGAACCTCTCAACATAGTTCCTGACTCTTAGTATGCTGAAAGAGTGGTATTACATATTGAGACTGCAGAATTTATCCCTGATGAGTCAGAATAACTTCATTATTTATTCAGTTACAAGATACAACCAGGAAAAGGAGCCATCCTTTATATATAACTCACATCCGAGCCCATACGGGTCTGCCAGGCCCTCTAGCACAAGGTAATGATGAGATTAATAAATTATTGATAGGAAATGTGCTGGAGGCCTCAGAATTTCATTAAAAATATATCATGTCAAAAGCAAAGGTTTAAAAAAGGATTTTTCCATAACCTGGCAACAACAAGGAAATTGTAAGGAAATGTTCTACTTGTTTTTTTTTTTTTTTTACAATCAGACTCAATTACCAGCAGGATATAACCCAAAGGGCACTCAGAAAATTAAATCTGGGCAATGGATGTGTTTCATTTTGCAGGTTTTGGAAAATTGAAATATGTACACCATACCATTGATACTTATTCAGGATTTCAATGGGCAGCTGCTCTGAGTTCTGAAAAGGCTGATTTGGTAATTACATGTTTGCTAGAAGTTATGGCCATCATGGGTATACCTGCACAAATTAAAACTGACAATGCTCCAGCATATGTCTCTGGTAAAATGAAACATTTTTTTGCTTATTATGATATAAAGCATATTGCAGGTACACCACATAATCCTACAAGCCAAGAAGTCATAAAAAGATCAAATCAAACTCTAAAGGCTATGCTAAATAAACAGAAAGGGGTAACAAAAACACTCAGAAATAGATTATATAATGCTCTATTGACTTTGAATTTTCTCAATGGTAATGAGAAAGGAACAACAGCTGCAGAGAGACATTGGATAAGAGAAAAAATTACAGAATTAAATCAGCTTATATACTTTAAGGATGTGCTGACCTCAGAATGGAAACCAGGATATGTGTTACATTGGGGACTAGGTTTTGATTTTGTTTCTTCAGGAGAAGATAAGCTGTGGATATCATCACAATTGATAAAGATTTCATCTGAACAAGAGATACCTCTTAATTAGAAGAGGTGTGTGATGGGTATTGTGTTCCCTGAAATATTGTGTGTTCCCCAAAATAAACATATCTGGGGTTAAAGAACAGACATCCACTAGAACAAAGCCAAAAATGGTGGCTAGAAAATGGGAAGAGTAAGCCATAGCAGAAGTTGGGTGGTGGTGGTACACTCCTTTAAACCCAGCACTTGGGAGGCAGAGCTAGCCGGATCTCTGAGTTCAAGACCACTTTAGAAACAGCTAAGCATGGGGACCCACACCTTTAATCCCAGGGAGTGGGGGCAGAAAGGAAAAGGTATATATGGCGTGAGGACCAGGAACTAAAGAGAAAAGCATGTAGTGAGTTAAGCATTTAGTTAGTTAAGCATTTGGCTTGAGAAGTATTCAGGCTTTGGAGCAGCACAGTCCAGCTGAGAGCCATTGGGATGAGAACTCAGAAGCTTCCAGCCTGAGGAAACAGGATCACCTGAGGAACTAGCAAGGTGAGGTAGCCATGGCTTGTTCTGTATCTCTGATCTTCCAGCATTCACCCCAATAACTGGCCTCGGGTTTGATTTCATTAACAAGTACTTTTAAGATTCCTGCCACAGAGGTGATAGCTCATCAACTATCATGACCATTTAAAATTAACTTATATCACTAACAAATGCTTTTTTTTTTTTTTTTTTTTTTTTTTTTGGCTTTTCGAGACAGGGTTTCTCTGTGTAGCTTTGTGCCTTTTTCTGGAACTCATTTGGTAGTCCAGGCTGGCCTCGAACTCACAGAGATCTGCCTGGCTCTGCCTCCCGAGTGCTGGGATTAAAGGTGTACACCACCACCGCCCGGCAACAAATGCTTTTCATTTAGTCAGATATAACTTGCCAAAAGGGAACCTTCCCAAAGTTAGGCTTGGGAAAGGCTTTTGTTTTTGTCTTTCAGGAGAATGAAGGCTAAAGAATATGAACACTGGGCAAATGATACATCTGAAGAAAAGGACAAATCATCTAGAAAAAATGTTACCCCCCTCCAAAAAAAAAAAAAAAAAAGAGTAAATTGCCCTACTGATATATCACATATAAAATTTCATAAGTCTTCCTAAATATTTGTTTCTGCTCTTCTCTACAGACATTTAACACAAATGGTCTTTTTGTAGTCCCACTTCAATTAAAACATAAAGCTGGCTTTGGAGTTGGAGAATGGCTCTCTCCTTCTCTATACCCAAGCATGTTGTTAAAAGGAAAATGCAAAATCTCTGTATCATGTCAGAAAAAAGCCATGTTCTGATATGGGACAGAAGAAAACAAAAAATAAATAAATAAGGGACTATTCTATTGCCACTAATCTCAATTCTTTGGTTCTATCTTGATTATTTAAATTTTTCTTAAGGTATGAATTTTATATCAAAATTTATAAGATTAATGCATATATTTATTTAACCTTTCATTATGATATTAATGGTCATATAAAGTACTAATTCTAGAAAAAAAGGCTTCAGTTAGCTGCCTACACATGTTTTTGTGTTGGAGTCTCTATCAGTTCTCTGCAGGGAATCATGACAAGGCCTAACAGTGAATTTGAAGTCTCCAGAAAGATGATGGGGCCCTACAATGATGATTCCACACATACAATAATAATACCACTAAGCTGACAAACATCACCCAAATATCAGCTTTGGACTATAAACTGCTCAGGACAATTTCAGGATGGCTAGCTGAGATAATCCAGTTTCACAGTCTACTTGAACAAGGATTTGAGCTAAGCCCTGCACTTTGGCATTATGTAGAGACTGGACAACAAATGATCTAGCTACCTCTCCTAGAACTTGACAATTAACCCAAAAATGTTCTTTTCAGGATACCCTAAAGATGCCTTCACCCACAAATAGCAGGAAGCAATTTTAAGAACACGATGTCCACATTCCCAAGAGGTGGGGTGGGGCAGGTGGTTTTGGTCTTTCAGTGAGTTTCGGATTTGGGGTAGCTGTCATTGTTTAGGATGGTTGGTTACAAGTTGTTGTTGTTAATGGTGAGGAAAAGGGCTAAACAAAGGAGATTAGATTTAAGGTTCTTGTCTGAAAAAAAAAGAAAAGAAAAGAAAAAAGAGGAAATACATAATAGGAAGATTATTGATTGAATCTACTCTGAAAAAATATAGAAATTGGGTTGATGATTTAGCTCAGTGGTAGAGTGCTTGCTTAGCAACCACAAGGCCCTGGGTTCAATCCTCAGCTCAAAAAAAATTTTTTTTTAAAAATAGAAATGATAGAATAAAGGGCAAGATTATTGAATCTACTCTGAAAAGAAAAAAGAGAGGATATAGATATGATATAGATGAAAAGGTCAATTATCGATCCTACTTTTAAAAGACAACTACCAGTTTTAAATACTTTACATTGGATTGGACTTTTATATATTTATACAAATTATATATATTGAAATTAATATTGTTAGAAAATGCTGTATATTTCTAATCTTGCTCAAGATATTATACCTATACAGTTCATTTAACAATGTAATGCAATTTGCTAATCCTTAAAAGTTATTATTATCAACTATTAGGATATAGAGAAATGAGAGTTAGTAGTTAGTCATTACAATTGAACTTGTAGTCACATTAGATGTTTCCAAGGTTAAGCAGAGATATATTTTAGATAGACAAGCCATCTTCAAACCCTTCAGAAACTACAGAATATGACATTCAAAATGTTTTAATAACATAGAAATTTTCTTTTTTTATGACTATGAGACATGTTGGCTCCTGACACCACCAATCTACTTCAGAGAAGAGATGGGCATTGAAGAAAATGCACACTGAGTTAACTTTCATTGTGGCAATCAGGCAACGAAGTGTCCTCACATCAACTGGTGACAGTATGCTATCCAAAATGGACAAACAGGACACAAAACAAAGGTCTACTGATCTACCAAGACAAATGTGGTTGCAGCTTTGGCAACAGGTGTCCTCTGAGGCCAGGACAATATGGCACCATCTCTGAAGTGGCTTTGCAATCTGGAAAAGGTACAATGACCCTTTCTTTGAAGGCAGCTGAACAGGCAATGGACCAATGACTTCTGGAGTACAGTGGAACAGTAGCTGAAACAGTTATTCTTGAAGGAGTAACTAGGCTGAAGAAGTCTAACTTCTCAATGAGACCACCCCCAAACTGAGAAGAATGGGAAACTGAATTTCAAAAATACCAGTAATTTCCAGAATTTAAAATCCTGAATCATGACAGGACACTAGCAGAATT
This sequence comes from Onychomys torridus, assembly GCF_903995425.1. NCBI lineage: Eukaryota > Metazoa > Chordata > Mammalia > Rodentia > Cricetidae > Onychomys > Onychomys torridus. The sequence goes on along the minus strand of NC_050450.1, from coordinate 35,021,590 downwards.
CAAGTTTATCTGGTATATGGAATACTTGCACCAAATGTAATGTTGAGCTGTAAACCGTGCATACATCCTGCTTCACAAATTAGTCTATTAGATACACTGAGCCTATAGGCTGAAAAAATATGTCCCAATGTTGTGGGGAAACCTCAGGTGACCATCCAGGCAGATGGCTGTTTCTGTCAACTTACCATTTTTGAAAGTCACTTATTTGCACTTCCTGTTTTACTAAGTAATATTATTTCCTTCTTGGGTTTCTAAGGGAGTTGAAGATTAGATAGTTATAGTTATAGTTTTCTTTGTTAAGAATTTCAGAAAAAAGTCACTAAGAGGTGTAAAGTATATAAATTGGAAAGACATTATAAGATAGTTTTCGGTTAGTAATATAAGTTAGAATAGAAAATGAATCAGGTACATTTTGGACTTACCAAAATAGAATAGATAATGGAATATTTTCTCTGAATTTGTCAAATGTAAATGGACTAGATATTGTTGATGTATTTATTGCTTGAATATATTGTATATAATTATTGTACTAATTGTATATAGTTTTTCTTTCATTTTTATTAGACAAAAAGAGGAAATATGGTGATAATTTATCTGTGTCCCCCAATAAAATTTATCTGAGGATCAGAGAATAAAGGTCAGCCACTATCAGTAAAATCAGAAATCATGCAATGTTAGCACATACCCTTAATCCGTCTGGATCTCTGTGTGTTCTAGGCCATACTAGGGAACAGAACCAAGCTGGTGACATGCGCCTTTAATCCCAGTACCAACCATAGAGACCTGGACGTCTACACAGATAGGCAGTGGCAAGGAAGTGAGGTTGCTGAGCTAAGATTGACAATGAGATGGCAGACAGCAAGGCAATAAAGGCACAGGTAAGACAGGAAGTAGCTTGCACTTTGGAAGCGGTAGGGTGGAAAGGTTAGCTGGTGGCTGTTCCAGTTCCTCTGATCTTTGTCAGATTTTCACCCCTATTTCTGACTCCATGTTTTTTTATTTAATAAGACCACTTAGAAATTCATCTACATCTCTCCTATAACCTGTGATATTTTCTATGTCTTCAAATTTTCCTAGTTTATTCCTTCCTGTTTTAATGGAGGAAACAGCCTGGTTCCTTTGTAATTACATTTTTTTTAAATTACAAGCACAAATTAGTTATAAAATAGAAGTGTTGGGGCTGGAGAGATAGATGGCTTAGTGGTTAAGAGTACTTGTTGTTCTTACAGAGATTTTGAGTGTCTTAGTTAGGGTTTTTATTGCTGTGAAGAGACACTGTGACCATGGCAACTCTTATAAAGGAAAACATTTAATTGTAGTGGATCACTTACAGTTCAGAGGTTTAGTCCATTTTCATTATGGTGAGAAGCAAGGCAGCATGCAGGCAGATATAGTGCTACAGTAGGACCTGAGAGTCATTACATCTTGACTCACAAGCAACAGGAAGGGGTCTGAGACACTGAGTGTGGCTGGAGCATACATGAGACCTCAAAGCCTACATTCACAGAGACACACTTTCTCCAACAAGGCCACACATACTCCAAAAAAGCCATACCTCTTAATAGTCCCACTTCCTTAGGGCACAATTTTCTTTCTAACTACCACACTGGATTTGGTCCCAGCACCCACACTGTAACTCACAAACATCTGTAACTCTAGTTCAATAGGATCTAATGCCCTCTTTGGCCTCTGAGGGCATTGTCCACAAATGATGCACAGGCATACATGCAGGCAAAACATTTAAACATATAAAGTAAAAAGAAATCTTTAAAAAATTAAAATTAGAAGTGTTAGACTCACTTTATTAACATCAAAGTTTGGAACAAAGCATTAAAATGTTTCGGGGAGCTTTCCAGAGAAGATCCCCAAGAGACAGTGTACAGGCAATTAAAGGTCATTGTTCCAGCTTCGGGGACAACATTCAAGTGTTCAGGGACCTGGGTATAGCCCCAGAACATGAAGTCTTTAAAAGTAGAAACCTCTTCTAGGCATCTTGCTTGGCAGATACTGGGAGGGCCTTGTAGAGTAGGTATTTTGAAGCAAGCGGTTTTAAAGTAAACTAAGAGGTTAGCTGGAAAGCTAAGATAAGTTAGCTAGGACATTCTGATTTTGGCTCCTAGAATAGAATTGTGTAATTTTCCATGATATTCTCTATCAAGTAGACCTGATTCTAATTAAACCTGAAATGGCCTCAGCAAGAATACAAGATGGAGGAACCTCTGCACTGTCTTGCCCCATCACAATCAAAAGCTGTGATACTGGCAGAAGAATGAAACATCCAGTGTAACTGGAGTTACATTGTGTGGAGTCCTTCTCCAAGGCTACAGACAAGGTTTGTAGAATAAACCACAGTTCAGTGAAATCTAATTTAGGATTTTTTTTTATCAGAGGGGTATTTCTAGAGTATCAAACATTTTTATCTGAGGGTTTTTACGAATACGTTTCTATCTGAGGGTAGAAAGACTCATCCACGTTCTGAGGGTCAATTTCTTTTACTCTAGTTATAATTCTCAGCTATAATTCCCTAGCTCCTCTCTCTACATAGCTATGTACATACATCTAACAGGAGACTCTTGCAATAATAAGAATAGTTATAAAGCCCTCTGAAGTCACAATACATTCCTTGAATAAATGATAAGGAACAAAGCCATTTATCACGGCAATGCGTAGTTTGGGACAGGGTACTTGGCTTTGTTTTTTGTTTTGTTTTGTTTTGTTTTGTTTTTGCCAGTGGCCACTAATGTGAGTTATCAGCCTGACTTTAGCAAGCAAAGAATTGGCACCATATCTTAGACTGCTTTGTGCTAATAACCTTGGTTCTATAATAGACCTTTAGGAAAAATGTCTTTGTGTATCTTTTGTGGAGGTTAACCTTATGAGACCTTTGCAGAAGCATTTAGTTTAGTTTGAAATTGCTCTAAAGTTATGAATAAGCCAATTGTCTGTAGTAAGTCTTACACTGTGGAGAAATTGGTATTTTCTTATGTTCATCTTATTAAAGAAACAAAACAGGAGAGGGATAATAATGGAGCAAAATTATTTTTTATGTCTAGAGAAGATATTCTCTATCTATCACCTATCATCTGTTTATCCATCTATCAATCATCCATAGTCTATTTATATTCTCTTTCAAGTGAGGAAGAAGATAACGTCCATACCTGACAAGAAGCAACTCAAGAGAAGAGGGGTTTATTTTGGCTTATAATTTGGGGTACAGAGCATCATGGTGGTAAGATTCTTTTTAAGCTGTAGTGACAAGATAATGAGTCTGCTTGCTGACAGCTGAGTAGATTATGAAGTAGAGAAAGGGTAACTCAACTGGCACTCAACTGTTTCTTCTCTTGCACTTCTGGATTCCATCCCACAGGATGGCATAACTCAAATTCAGAGTAGATCTTCTTCCCACAGTTAAGGGCATTGGATCTGCCTGTAAAGACATGTCCACATGTGTCTCCTAGGTAACTCCAAATCCAGTCAAGTTGGCAATGAAGATGACAACCTATAGAGAATTAGGCAAAGATTGAGAAATGAATTCATTGAAGGAGAAACAAACAGTGAATAGTTTTGTGAAGAGATGAGCAAATTGACTTCTGAACAAAGAAATTCAAAGAGATCAGAAACAAGAAAGCATATCACATCCAAACTCATGGCAGATGTTACAATTAGTGATTACTGTCAGAACTTTGATACACAGTGGTAGGAAGGGAACCTGTCAGCATTTTCTAGGGGGAGATTTGATAATACTTTTTGAAATCAGTATGCAAGTTGCTTATGATTTAATCATCCCCTCTCTGGATGCATACTTCTAACAAACTCTCCCTCATCTCCTTGGTGGATACCTGTGAGGTTGTTCAGTGTCAATGAAAAGATTATGCTCACCAAACTTTATTTTTTTTTGGTTTTTTGAGACAGGGTTTCTCTGTGTAGCTTTTTGTGCCTTTCCTGAGACTCACTTGGTAGCCCGGGCTGGCCTTGAACTCACAGAGATCCACCTGTCTCTGCCTCCCGAGTGCTGGGACTAAAGGCGTGCGCCACCACTACCTGGCAGCTCACCAAACTTTTGTGTTAGTAGGGATTTGGAGATGTAGAGATCCACAATTAATAATATGGCTACATATTACAGGGAATATAACCCAAAGACTATAGTATGTAGCAATGTGAAGCCATAAATCAAGAATGTGTAGCAGTAAAGTGAGGTTATGACAACTTAGGGTTGAGTGAAAAAGAAAACAGAAATGTTGCACACTCTTAGAATATAATGTGCAAAGCCATACTATGCAATTTTCAAAGATACTTATATATGCAATGACATTTACCCAAAACATTAAAGTTCAAATATGTATGGAGATGCTGGAGAAAACATGAAGACTCTTAACAGACCATTGATGGTATACACTATATTATCAGTTCAACGCTGCACTTAGGAAAAAATACAGACATTCACTCATGGCTGGGTGGTGGTGGCACAAGCCTTTAATCTCAGCACTTAGGAGGCAGAGGCAGGCAGATTTCAGTGAGTTCAAGGTCAGCCTGTTCTACAGAGTAAGTTCCAGGACTGTTACACAGAGAAACCCTGTCTCAAAATATAAAAAGAAAGAAAGAAAGAAAGAAAGAAAGAAAGAAAGAAAGAAAGAAAGAAAGAGAGAGAGAGAGAGGGAGGGAGGGAGGGAGGGGGGAGGGAGGGAGGGAGGGAGGGAGGGAAGGAAGGAAGGAAGGAAGGAAAGAAAAGAAAAGAAAAGAAAAGAAAAGAAAAGAAAAGAAAAGAAAAGAAAAAGAAAATCTATTTATTTAAGAATCTCACAATGAACATTGCTGTAGCAGAACACAGCCACTACCAAGTCCAACCACCTAGAAATAATCTTTGACCTTTGACATTTTGTGCATCGGTGTTCTTTTCTGTCTTTCATTTCTGAATTCCTTCTTTAATTCATTTTAACGGAAACAGTTTCCTGAATATTTTATAATTGATCTATATCTTACCTTTAGAAAATGTCTTCAAGATTTTGAGCAAACCAACTTTCCTAAAAACTTCTCAGCCTAGAATCATTGCCAATTATTTTCACTCTTTCCTTAAAGCTGTTTTTGTAAGTGGTGCTTCCTTTGCTTAGTAAGTGTTTATTGGGTGTATGCCTTGCTGCATAGCCTGATGCACAGTTCTGTGCCAAGGGCTGAGGTGGGCTGAGTGATTCTAGTGCAGTTCTGGCACCCAGGAGATCATACTGTATTTAGAAAATATATAATGGAAAAGACAATCATTTTAATGCTTCTTTAATTTACCATATTTAAGTTGTTATTTCTACACTGCTATATTTACTATGTGCTAAGTTTTTAATCAACACATAAAGTTACATAATATTTGTGGGATGCCATATAATTTGTGTGTGTGTTCAGCTTATGAGTATACACTTACATGCCATAGTGCCCATGTAGAGGTCAAATGACAACTCTGTGGAGTTAGTTTTCTCCCTCCTCCTTTATGTCAGTTCAGAGGATCAAATTCAGTTCCCTGGGCTTGCACAGCAAAGGCCCTACCCACTGAGCCATCTCACCATCCCCCTTCATATAATATTTTGATATATTTGTGATTGAAATTCAACATAGGTTTCTCATATTTATTTCCTTAACCACTTATCATTTCTCCATGAGGAAAACATTCAAAACCCTTTCTTTTTGGCTTTTCAAATATCCACTACATTATAGTTGGAGATAGGTAATCATTTTTGTGTGTGAACCAATTAGTTTGATTGTGGTTATTTACAAGAACATGGGTGAAGGATTCTTTACACAATGGACAACTTGCCAGTGGCTATTCCACTGAAAGGAACATCTCTTCTTCCCCCAGCAACCATCAACTTACCTCTAGGTCTCCAGGAAGGAGCAGGGCTTTGTCTGCCTGCACTAGAAATGGGAGATCTTGATGTGATGTTCTAGTAACAGGGATAAGGTTTTCCCAAGTTGTTACTGGATACCAAGTTGGAACTTAGGATTTAGGAAAGCTTTAGGGAATGATACATTCTAAATGGTAAAGGACAGATCAAGCAAATAAAATTGATTCTAAACAAGAGCTTCCCACCGCTATGTGTATATTTGAGTATTGGCTTTATACAAGAGTAACAAAATACTACATCTGGAGGTGAGCTTGTAGTTTCTCTACTAATGGTAAGGTACATGATATTTGAGTGCTGGAGCTTTAGGCTAAGAGAGGAACAAGAGCTAGGATACATGGATGTAAACTGGCTTGTAAGCATCAGAGCTTCCTATTCACAATGGGTTACTTTTTTAAAGATTTACTTATTATATATATATGGAATGGAGAGCTTTAAGACTTTTTTTCTATAAAGATTTTTTTATTTTGTATGTATATGTGTAACTGAGTGTATGTATGTGTAGTTGGCTATTTCTTTCTCCCTTTTTTCTTTCTTCCCCTAAGCCTAAATTCCTCTTCCTACTTACTCTCCCTGCTGGAACTTCTGCCTATACTTCTTCCCTTGCTATTGGCCATTCAGCTTTTATTAGACCAATCAGGTCCCTTAGGTAGGCAAGGCAAAACAGCAACACATCTTTAAATAATTAAACAAATGCAACATGTCTTTACAGAGTAAAACAAGTATTGTGCAACATGTATGTGCACTGTGTCTGTGCAGGTACTTACAGGGAGACCAAAGGAAGGCATTGGATCCCCTGGAACTGAAGTTACAGGCAGTTTTGAGCTGACTTATGTTTGTGCTGGGAACTGTAGCTGGGTCCTTCACAAGAGAGCAGCAAGAGAAAGGGCTCTTAACTGTTCTAGCTCTGTAGTTGGGTAATAAATACATGGAGACTTATTCTTACTTGTGAATTCCCAGCCTTACCTTGGCTTGTCTCTAGCCAGCTTTTCTTAACTTAAATTATCCCACCTACCTTTTGCCTCTGGGCTTTTACCTTTCTCTATCCTATATGTCATTCTTTACTTTTTACTCCGTTGCTGGCTGTGGGGCTGGTCCCTGGCATCTTCTCTCCCTCTCCTTTTCTCATGCCTCACCCTTCACTTTATTTATTCTCTCTGCCTGCCAGCCCCACCTATTTCTCTCTCCTGCCTTGTTATTGGCCATTCAGCTCTTTATTAATCCAATCAGGTATTTTAGACAGGCAAAGGAACACAGCTTCACAGAGTTAAGCAAATGCAACATAAAGAATGCAGCACACCTTTGCATCATTAAACAAACATTCCACAGCATAAACAAACATAAACACATCTTAAAATAATATTCCACAACACAGCCCTGTTTCTGGTTTTCTTGTTTCTCTTAAGGGTTGGTGGAAGTGGAAAAGATGAGGCTCTACTTGATGCCTTTCCCTTGTGGGTTTGGGAGCTTTTCACCATATAGAATGAAGTTTCTGCCAAGAGAAAGTGAAACAAGTCATTGTATAGAACTCCTAAAGCAGAAGTTCCCACCCTGGGCATGTTGAATGACCCTTTAACAGGGGTCATCTAAGACCATTGGCAAGCACAGATATTTATATTATTATGCATAATAGTAGAAAAATTATAGTTATGAAGTAGCAATGAAAATAATTTTATGGTTGGAGGTCACCACAACATGAGGTATTAGGAAAGTTGAGAATCTCTGTATTAAAGACTCTCTCTTGACGGCGATGGTGGTGCATGCCTTTAATCCCAGCACTTGGGAGGCAGAGGCAGATGGATCTCTGTGAGTTTGAGGCCAGCCTGGACAGAGCAAGGTCCAGGACAGGCACCAAAAAACAAAAAAACAAAAAACAAAAAAAACAAACAAACAAAAAAAAAAAAACACTACACAAAGAAACCTTTTCAAGGGGAAAAAAAAAAGACTCTTGCAAATGACCTGCTTACCTGGAATCATGTAGTGATGCTGAATGAGATGCTAAGGGGAATGAGAAATGCTATTCTATCACATGCCCAAAAAAGAACTGGAAAATTTGTAACATACATACACACAAATAAATAAATAACAAATAAATAAAAAGAAAGTAACCCCCCCAAAACAAACAAACAAAAAATTCTACCAGTAACTTAACTATCACTAATCTATATAAAATCAATTGATTATAGTTACCAAAGACCTCCAGTTTTGTATCTGAGATTTCTCACTATTGTATGACCTGGAAGAACTGATTACACTATAGTTGTACCAGCTAGACTCTAACCAAAGGAATGAATGCCATACCTTTTCATTCTTACAATGATTTGTCCCACGTTCAATGTCCTGAAGCAGTCTAGTGTAGGAGTTCCTTTCCTGACATTTCAGCATTTTCTGTAAACCCTCAAATAGAAACTCCAATTCAGAGAGGAAAATAGATGCCACACTGACTTTTTGAAGCACCCAGAACATGGGCCCACCCAGGCTCCATTTCTCTTTTTCACCTCTTGGCTCCTGCTCTCTGAGGTTAGTGTCTAATACCACATGACTCAAATCAGTTTCCTCACATCTTTACTTCCTTTGCTTATAAATCAAAATGTTTCCCCAGTTCCTTGGGATTTTGCATAACTTACCCATCAGCAATTTCATTTCTTAAATCATTTCTCTGGGGGAAAAGATTATTCATTTGTATCTTACAGATAAAAAAAAAAAAAAAAAACAGTGAAGTTCAGAGTTAAAGTCAAGCCTTGCCAAAATTCCCAACAGTCTCTCTTGACTGTTCTACTTTGTCATATCCTCCACCTAATGGCTCAGGATATAAATCCATTCATCTACTCTTTCAATCCCTCTTTCCAGGTATGTATAATGGAGAAGCCACTGCACCCTTTACAAGTTTATTTTGGAGTTCATGTGTAAACAAGACACAGTGTTGAGCACATCGCCATGGTGTAGGGAACATGAGTTCCCTTTCCATTTTTCTAGTAAGTAAGTCTGGGAAACGGTGAAACAGATGGCCTTGGAAGTAAGTCTGGAAGTAGAGGCTTGGCTGTACATATCATGCTTTAGGGTAGATGTTTAAATTAAATCTTTTAGTAGCATTTGTTTCCCACAATTACACACACACACACACACACACACACACACACACACACACACACACACACTGGGAAAACTGACTTCACCAAGATCCAGCTTGCTGGGGGAGGCTAAAAGTACTTATTAGTTTTTAAATATACCTTTTCAGGGTGGGTAAAAGCATTACATACCTAGACTAAAACTGCTCAAATAGTAGCTTAAAAAGCTTTTCTAGAATCTGGTCCCCGATTTGGCCTCTCTAACCATGGGGTTCAACAATGGTCTGTCTTTTGTAGCCAAAACCTCTCAATTAATAGCTAAAGCCTTAAACATAGATTAAAAACATTGTTGTGCATATAGACCTCAGAGCTCTGGCCAGGTAAAAAGAATAAACAGGACACACATGCACACACACACACACACACACACACACACACACACACACACACACCTATAACAAAACTCTCATTAGAGTCCTATAAAAGATGGATAGGCCTCTTTGCTTGGCTTGGCTTGGCTTGCATCGAACTGCTGCATTCCATGTTGGGAGGGATTTATCCACTATGAGACTTTGTTTGAAAGACCTCTCCCCCTGCTTCCCATGCTCTGAGACCAGTAGTGGGCAGAACTGTCTCACCATCGCTTTCTCAAGTAACTCCAAGCACTCTAGTGCTTCCTAAAGGCTATTCATTAAGACTATCCAAGAGACCCATCTTACCTCTAAGTCCACCACCAGTTTCCCCTTGTTCCAGTCTAGTGATTCTGTCTGGGTCAAGCAGGTAGCAAAAGGGGCACTAAAACCAACTTGAAAAGGACTCTACATGGTGATTCTCTCCACTCCTATGGCCATAAGTTTGTCCTTAAGGACCAAGAACATCTCTTTAACACAGGGTGAGTGTACAATTAGACTCATTCACTAAGACCAGTGGGGACTGTAACAGGGATCCAGACCTTGGCAGGGCCTGAGACTTTAGCACAACTGACTCCATGATGGAAGTGCCATTCAGGCTGTAAAACTCAGCATATAGACAACAGCACCTGCCAAAACTAAAACAGAGGACTAATCCATCAAAGTCCATACAGTTCTGGGAAAGTCTCAAACTGTGCTAACCTTGTAGTCCTACTTCTGGCTAACTGTTCTTGTTAACTGAAGCATGTCAACCCAGAGTGTAAGAGCCCATAAGTGACTCCATTTCCATCTGGAGTCCATTCTGACTTATAAGTCATTAGAGTTCAAGCTTGCTTGCTCCAGTCTCCCTGAGAAGCTGTGAGAATGCTCTGAGTAAGCTCATGGGAAAGAACATATTATCTAGCTAATGCACAAATATAGATAGGCTACTGCTGCTGGCCAGAGGCACATGATGAGACAACAAGACTGTCTGCTGTGTGACTCAAGGACAGGCCAATAATATGGTTATAGAGTCTAATTATCTGTACCGTGCTTTGCTGTGTTTCTGCCTTTCAATTTGTGTATAAGCTGGCTGTGAAATAAAGTCAAGGCTGCTTGGTATTGACTGAGAGCACAGTCCCCTCTGATTTCTGTCTCCATCTATTCTGTTCTTGTAACTTTCTCAGCCTCACGCCCTACTCAGCTACCCTGGTTGACTCTTCGGCTGGCTCCGACACCAGTGCATGGTTTTTGTACTTCAAAACTCATCCAGAAAAAGGCTCTGTGCTGCCCTGGGATCCTGAGTACCCAACATAGTCACAGACCAGCTAATAAAGACTTTCTATTGGCTTAAGCCCATGTCTTAGCAGTGTTCTCTGGTGAATACCCCACAACTTAGTCATGCACAACTACTCAACTCTGAAAGCCTGCATAGGCCAGCTAGTACACTGGAAAGGGGCATCAGGGCATGGAGAAGCTCAGTTTTGGAAGCTGGCATCCTCTCCTCCTGCACTTCTGCAAGCAGAGACTCTAGCTTCATTTGCTTAGACAGTTGCATTATTACCATGGGCTGCAAATAAATGTTTATCAGGATGGTTTAGTTGAATGGCAGACCAGTGGGCATAATTAGTCAGCTTTCACTTCTGCCTCTGCACCAGGACCCTTACTGGGCTCTATCTATACTCTATTCTTTCTGCCTTTCAGTGTCCTTCATCTGCAGATTTTGTCCAGGTATTTCAATTCCTTAATGCAGGAACCATCTGAAAATCAGCATGGTCTCTAGCCTGGAATCTGAACTCCAGTGAAGGCCTTTGCTGAAGCTGTAGAGATAGTCTAGCAGAAATTTCATTCTTGCTCTTTGTGCTTGTTTGGTTTTGGAATCAAGATCTTCCAATAAAGACCATACTGGCCTGAAACTGACAAGATCAACCTGTCGCTGCTTCCTGAGTGCTATTTTAAATATTTTCTTAAGTCTCTTAAGTCAGTGAATAGATACTATTTGGCAGAAGACTGTAGAACCAGGGAGACTCAGTTTTCAAACAAAATACTTGAAGGTGTAACCAGGAGATAGGGATGGAATTCCGGGAGAGACCCATATTTATACATGGGCAGCACTGGAAGTCCATCATCAGCACAAAATTTGAAGAACAGACTAATTGTTGGGGCAAGAGAGGTTGCAAAACAGCTTGACCACACAGCACCCATTACAGGCTTAGAGGCCCAGACACAGATTCTGTAACAGGCTTACCGGCAGGCAACACCCACATCCAGGAAAAGCCATAAACTAGCACCACTCAGGGATGGGTCAGCATCTAGGGGGAAGTATCAGACACCAAAATGTACCAACCCTTAGATAAGATTAGGTAAGAACTCCAGATGTCCCTGAGCCTAGCACACACCCAGTTCGCTTTAACAGATACCCCTAGCCAAACACGTTAGCCAATCAGGGTTCTGAACCCTAGAAGTCCCTTCACCCCAACCTCTGCTATGATAAAAACCTTACCCCGACCTGGGCTTGGGGCTCTCTGCTCTCACCACTTTGTCAGACAGAGTCCATGCTCTCAGCTTTGAAATAAAAGCTCTTTGCTTTTATATGGGATTCGGTCTCTGTGGTGGTCTATTGGTGGTCCCCACCATCTAGGCATAACAGTAATAAGAAGCTGTGGCTCTCCTACCTAAGTGGTAAGTACAGTCTTCTGCAGATTCATGCCAGAGAGATGCAATCAGGACAGTGCTCCTTGGAGTTTCTGGACCATATGGAATTACATATCGGATGATATGGGATTGTACTTGGGACATTAGGACAATGCGGGGTGAGTCTCTAGACATTAAGGAAACAGCATCCAAGAGGGTTCTTCAAATTAGTGGAAGGTAAAGCCTCATTTAAATGGAATAATGGACTTTCATAGATGAGCTATTGCAGCCTTCTATTTTAAAAACATAATTTATTTTTATTTTATGTGCATTGATGTTTGGCTACATGAATGAGGGTGCCATATTCCATGCAACTGGAGTTATGTCGTGGGTGCTGGAAATTGAACCCAGCGCTCTTAACATCGGATCCATCTCTTCAGCCCCCTATTAAAGCCTTTATTAAGCAAAGTTAACATGAGAAATAAGAAGAAACCTGTAGAAAACAATCTGGTACTCCTGGTGTCTGTAAGTGATGTGTAATATTATATATAACATGGAAATGGGACAGGGGAAGTTAGGGCATAGATATATTTGCAATCTTGTTCCTTGACTTTTGTGGTTTACAAAGTAAAAATATATGTAAAAAATCATTTGTTTGGTGGAAAAGGAGAGACTCATAAGAGCTGCTGGAGTTGAGGTTGTGTATTGGGTTTGAGAGCTTGGCCTGGCCAGAAGCAGAAAAGTTTTGCTTTAGTTGGAGAGGGAAAGGAGGTGGCCACTGTGGGTTGCTGGGCAGCTTTTAGAGTTTGGTGTTTGGTTGTCTTGTTTTGTTTTTTCTTTTTAAATTTCTAATGATTTATTTATTTTTATTTCATGTGCATTGATTGGTGTTTTGTCTGCATGTTATGTCTGTGTGAGAATGTAAAGTTCCCTGGAACTGGAGTCAAACACTTGTGAGCTGCCATGTGGGTGCTGGGAATTGAACCCAAGACCTCTGGAAGAGCTGCCAGTGCTCTTAATCACTGAGCCATCTCTTTGGCTCCTGGATTTAATCTTTCAAGGACTGGGAAGTCCCTGAGTTCTGTAAGTGTTGAGGAAGACATTTAGAGAAAAGTTTGAGAAGATTTTAAAAAGGTGTTTATTTATGTTGAAAACTGGTGCACTCCTTCCCCAGAATGCAGGCTTTTGTGCTTGGAAAAGTCCATCTTCTTGGGCTGTCTGTCTGTCTGTCTGACCTGGCATTTCCCCTCACTTTCCAGATAGTATGGAGTAGTTGTAGAGCAGGCTGGCCTGGAACTTATAGAGATGTGCCTGACTCTGCCTCCTGAGTGCTAGGATTAAAGGAGTGGGCTGCCACCACCTGGGGAGACAGGGCCTCTTGTAACCCAGGCTTTCTTCAGACCTGAAGCATTGCTGAGGAAGATCTTGAACTTCCCATCTTCCCTTTCCCAGCTGCAGTGATTGCTGACATACACATCAAGACCCAGTTCATCTGATGAGGAAGATCAAACTCAGGGCTTCCTGCTCCCTAGATAAGCTGTCTACCAGCTGGACTATTCCCCCAGCTTCTATTCTGTTCATTCTATCATTTAAATAAAAAACAAAACCCTAGCCGGGCATTGGCAGTACACACCTTTAATCCCAGCACTCAGGAGGCAGAGGCAGGTGGATCTCTGTGAGTTCGAGGCCAGCCTGGTCTACAAAGCAAGTTCCAAGAAAGGTGCAAAGCTACACAGAGAAACCCTGTCTCAAAAAACAAAACAAACAAAACAAACAAACAAACAAAAACACCTAATCCCAGCATGTTGGCAAATCCCAGCCCATAGGAGACAGATGGAGGAGGGGATCAAAATCAACTGTGCTTCAGTGTGAGCTAGAGGCCAGCGTGGACTACTGGAGAGTTTGTACAAAAATCACAAAACTTGCCAGACAGTGGTGGCACACACCTTTAATTCCAGCACTCTGGAGGCAGAGGAAGGCAGATCTCTGTGAGTTGAAGGCCATCCTGGTCTACAGAGCAAGTTCCAGGACAGCTAAGATACCTGAGATAAGCCTTATCTGAGACAAACCTCAAGGTACCTGTTTTCTTTATTATCCAGGAGACACAGGTGATCAACTGCTGAGGGCATTTAACAGTAATAGATTGTTACATTAAAGTCTGGGTTTTCGTTTGTTTGCTTGTTTGTTTGTTTTTTGGTTTTGTTTTGTTTTGTTTCCAGAGTCCAGACCCTTTTGAGTTTGTGAGTGTGAATACCTCTGGACTGTTACTGTTCCTTACTGCCTGGATATATTTGATGGTCCTTGGCCTCCAGTTCTATGGTGGTCCTGTAACAATTACCTGAATAGTTAATTAGAAGGGTGAATATGTTATTAGAGACACAGAGGGAAACTGATAAAGTAGAATATGGTTAATGAAGACAGGAGAGGGAGCCAGGAAGGAAAAACTTGCGGGGTGAAACGTTATTCTTCTGGAATTGGTAACAAGGCAGTTGATAGTGGTGTCCTTAGGAACTTAAAAAAAGCAGGGCCCTGTCTGTGTCACTGTGTATGAAGAGGAATTTTCCTGGGGTGAGGGTAAATGGCTCTCATTCTTTTGCTGGATGAAGCGTTGTATGACGTGTGCAAATTGCCAGTCTTTGCTTGATCTCAGGGACACCTAAGATTGTAGCATTTGGATCATGTTTGTTTTTTAATTTTTTTTAAATTTTTTCTCTCTGCTGTAGCCATTGAAAACAAGGTTTCCAGTCCTATTTTGCCCCACCTCTCCTCTGGGATGTCTTCTGGAAACTCTTAATCTTAATGCCTTACTTAGAGACCTCTAAGCTTGTCTGTCTGTGCACTAAAAAAAAAAAAAAAAAAAAAAAAAAAAAAAGACCTAAATATCCCTTAGATAACAATAAAAAATGGTCACCTAATGGCTCACTGGACCTCAATATTTTAGGGGAATTATCTAACTTCTGCCAGTGAACAGGCAAATGGAAAGAGTTACCTTACATCCAAGTCACGGCACCAATGTTATTGATTAAGCAGCTCTGTTTACTGTGCAAGATAAACCACTAGGCACAACAACACCCACTATAAAAGTTTATTAAGGGAAATAAATAGAAAGGGTGTGCATAGACCTATGGAATGACCATATAGGAAGAGAGAGAAGGAGTAGGTGGAACTCACTTTCATAGGTTTCCCCCTCGCTGAATATGGGCTTACATAGCTATGCTATGCGTGGGCATAGATTACACAATCACACTGCCTATGGATTACTAAAGGCCACAGGATTACTAAGCCTCTTGCCTTGCTACTGGGCAGTGCATGTACAGTAATGTAGCTGGGGGAATGGGTAGGAATTCTAACAGTGTTGTGTTTGTGTGTGTGTGTGTGTGTGTGTGTGTGTGTGTGTGCATACATGTTTCCCTGGGTCCATGTTATGTGTGTGTATTTTCAAACTCTGGCCATATAAAAATATGAGTGCTTGTCAAAGGTGGCAATAAAATAGTTGATTATGATCCAAATTTAAGTGGCCATGGCTTTGAGATATCAATTCACCCTGAGTGACACTCCACAATGAAAAAAATCATATTAGCTCCTTTCTCTCTTTTAGATGTATCTATTTATTTGTTTATTTTTTTGTGATGGGGTCTCATTATGTACCTCTGCCTGGCCTGGGACTCACAGAGATCTGTGAGCCTTTGCCTCCTGGTGGTGGAGTAAGGGCAGGTGCCACCTACCTAGCTCTGTGTCTTTGTTATGACACTTTTCTGTATGCCAGAGATGGAAACCAGAGTCTCTGCCACTGACCTCTAACTCAAGTCTCCCAGACTCATTTTCCCACTTTTTATTTGGAGATGGGGTCTTACTAAGTTACCCATGTGTTGGGTCATGCCTATAATCTCAGCATTCTGAGGAGGAGGGTCTCTATAAAGTGAGAGACCAATCTGAGATAGAACAAGCTCCGGGTCAGCCTAGGTACATTAAGATATTACAAAAATAACTAAATAAAAAAAATCATAAAACCAAAAAACCACACTGATGGATCACAAGGTCAGGGCAACAGCAAAACAAAGAGATTTCTGATCATAAAATGCTGCATTTAGTGCCTTCCCAGCTTCAGAGTGGGTGGAGCCAGCTGAAGCCAACCCAGTCTGCATTTCAAGTTTTATCTGAAGTGAGATTGCTAGAAGCTGAGATTAGTAGCTAATGGCTATTCAAAGATCTAAGATACCTTGAGATAACTTTGGCTCTGACCATCAGCATTCTATCCCTCCCCCATCAGGATGCTCTTGTACTCAGTCAAGGTCACAATCTTGTCCAGCTGCTTAGACATCTGCTGTGTAGAGAGGAGAGAGCTTCAGTCCACAGACCCTCAGTTCTGAGTTTTCTGCTATATCTTGTTTTCTGTTTCCTTACATCCATTTTCACTGATGTCTCCAACACAGGAAGGTCACCGGCCCTGCAGGTCCAAGGTCCTCTGGACCAACCTTACCCTGACCTTTACAGCTCTGACTTGGGATCATTGCTGGTGCCTTTGCAATTGTTTAACCTTGACTTCCAGGTCCTCTTTGTGCTTATGCTCTTGCTCCTTGAGTTGATTATGCCTGTGTGTGGACATGTCTTCTCTGTTGCCCTTTTGAAGGAAGGTCATTCCTGTGGGGAGGTGGGGTGGCAAAACAGCTTGACCATACAATTGCCATGACAGACTTAGAATTCTAGACACAGCTTCTGTGACAGACTTACTGGCAGGTAACACCCAGATCCAGGAAAAGCCATAAGCTAACACAACCCAGGTATCCACTCAGGGATGGGCCAGCATCTAAGGGGAAGTACCAGACATCCCAAAACCTTCCAACCCTTAGATATGATTAGATATGATCACCAGATTTCCAAAACTTAGATAAAGATCACCTGATGTCCCTGAGCCTAGGACACACCTATTTCCCTTTGACAGACACCCTTAGACAAATGTCAAATGTCAGCCAGTCACAGTCCTGAACCTTAGAAATCCTCTCACCCCAACCTCTGCTATCATTAAAACCACTACCCAGCCTGGGCTTGGGGCTCTCTGTTCTCACCACTGTACCGGGCAGAGAGTCTAAGCTCTAAGCTGGAAATAAAGGCTCTTTACTTTTACAATTCTGTATGTAAAAGCGAAGAGTCTTTATTCCAGGCTATTTGGGCATAACAATCCCCAGGAGGCCCCAGGACCTTGCCTCAGAACAGAAAAAAAAAAAAAAAAACTGAATAGCCTGAGTAAAGACATTCCCCATAAGCATAGGCTTTCCCCAGTATACCTATCTATTTCAGGCTTCTGCCTATCAAACACCATTTCTAAGCCAGTTACTCCAAAATGTATGTTTATCCCAGACCTTCCTCCTCTATGTGGTCCCAAATATTTCACATTGAACATGACCAAAACCCAGAATATCTCCTCCAAAACCTGAGGTGGGAGCATCTCCTCCTTCTCTGCTGACAGACCCTCCTGTCATGCACAGCTCAGACCTGAGGATCTCATGCTCTTTAGACTGCCAGCCTACAGGAAGCCCAGTTTGCACCGCCTTCTGGGCACACTGACATGAGCGTCTTGGTTTCATTGATGATGTTGCCTTCTGTTGTCTCTTCCACACTGAATTCCTGCCATGGACCCTAAGGTGTCCTTGTTTGTTTGCCTAGCAGTCAGAGCTGTCCCCAGAGGGCACCAGGTCCTGGCACCCCTAACCCAGAGCAATGACTGTGTCTTTGTGAAAGGAGATTCCTCAGGAAGTGTCTCCTGAGTCCCATATCCAGCCTGCCCCTTGATCCTGTGCATTGCTGTCCCTCCCTGCCCCCTCCCCTGCCACAGGCACTCTCCTGCATCTGGACCTTTGCCCTCCCTCTTTCTTCTCCTGTGACAGCTCTCTCTCTGGCTGGCCTCATCTTCTTCAGCTTTGCTCACATCCCACCTTCTCTGGGAAAGCATTAGAAAGTCCATGTAGCCTAGCAAACCAAGTTAAAATCGTACCCACCCACCCCCATCCTACACTAAAGATCCCACAGCATGCAGTCTGCTATCTGTGTCTTTCCTCTTTGTTCATGTGTTCATCCAAGATGAAGATGGTTAAGACTGCTGTCTGTCTGCAGCCCTCCTCCTGAATGCTAACAAAGAAAAAATCCATCATCCCTGACAAGGCTCAGGAATCAAGGTGCTTGGCCAACTTGACCCCCCAGTGTGATCCTGGAACCCTAATAATAGTAGAAGGGGAGAAACACCTCTGATAGTCGTTTTCTCCTTCACATGAGTGCCATGGCTGCACACATTCACAGACAGTAGTAGAGAGTTTAATACAAGAGTAATAAATAATTTGTAAGAAATTCCATTGGGTTATGTCCTCTGTGAACATTAGGGCACAGTGGCTCGTATTGTGGGAGCCCATGGGCTAATGTTGGGAAATCTACCCCTAAAGATCAGTGGTATTTAATGGCTCAGCTCCTCAGCTCCCATCTTCATCCTTCATCCTCATTTCTGATACCTTCTGCCCTTCACCTGTCTCCCTTAAGCTCTTAAACTCTCCTGTCACTTACTTTGGTTTTGTTCTTTATATTTTTCATCTTTTATAGCCCAGGCTAGCTCAGAATTGCCAGTCCTCCTGCCTCAGCTTCTCCAGTATTGGGATTAAAGAACTGTACCAATTGCTGCTTTTTCCTTTATTGATAGGGTCTTACTCAATAATCTTGTCTAACTTGATACTTACTATGTAGACCTGTAAACTCAAGGCAGTCTTCCTGCCTCAGTCTTATGAGTGCCAGGATCACAGATAGGAGCCACCATTCCTGACTCTCACATGTCAGTTTATAAGAGATTGCCTCCTATCCTCTTACCATGCTAACCCTGAGTGAGGGAGTCATCTCTCCTTCTACCCTTAAATTTCCATTTGCTCATCTCTTCTATCCACATTTAATTTGCTCCAAAGGAAAATACAACCTACAGTTGAGTACCATCCAGCGGTGTAGTCATGTGCAATATCTTATTATCTGGGCATAACACACAGTCGTCCTTCAGGATCATCATAGTGTGGATTATACAGGGAACTACAGCTCAAACTTTAGAAGTTGAGATGGACTCAAGTGTTTTTCTCAAGCATCAAGTAGAGATAGAAAATAAAAGGATTTCAAGCTACCAGCAAGGTGCTTACTTCATGATAGATCTCACATAGTTATTCAGTTGAATTCCAGAATGTGGAGAAGGTTTCCTTTGGGAACCTGGAAAGCTATTAACTACAACTGTCTGTCCCTTCATTTTATGAGCGAGTAGGCCACAGGACCCCCTGTGAGATGGCTCAGTGACAGTGAGCATGTGTCAAGAAGGGAGCCAACTGTGTGAGTCAGTGAATGCACAAGTACAGGATCCTTTCTCAATAGAACTCTAAAGGGACAGAATGGTTGGTACCATGTTAAAAAGTAGGACAGTTGTGTCTCATGTTGGTTTTGTATGTTCTGAAGTTGTCTTCTAAGAAAGAAGTAAGGTTTTCAAAATGTCCATCAAAGTCATTGCTTCACTGGAGTGGCAGCATTAGTTTTCTGGTCTCTTCTCAGTGCAGGGCTGTTACTGTGAATGGTGCAGGGCCCAGGCCTGAAGATGCTGAGCCATGGAGGCTTCATGAAAGCCATTGTTACCTTTAAGACTGGTAACAGGGAACACTTTCCTCTCTGAGAGGAAGTCATGGAATCTTCTGACTAGAAGTGGAGTTAATGAAGTAGTAGGTAGGCTTACTCATGCTTTTATGGTTTACCAATTAAGAAACAAATGTTGAGGCTGGGCAGTGGTGGCGCATGCCTTTAATCCTAGCACTCGGGAGGCAGAGGCAGGCGGATCTCTGTGAGTTCAAGGCCAGCCTGGGCTACCAAGTGAGTTCCAAGAAAGGTGCAAAGGTACACAGAGAAACCCTGTCTCGCAAAACCAAAAAAAAAAAAAAAAAAAAAAAAAGTTGAAATCCAGATATTAGATCTGAAGATGTTGGGGTACCAGCCTCAGCAGTTTCAAGGGTCTCGAAGGGCAGGGATGTCTGGCAGGTACAAGAAATACTTAGACACAAGAGTTGGTGCAAGCTGATGAGTCTTGTCAGATCTGGAGATGTGTGTCTTCCCTGCCTTCTCTCTATTTGACTCAAACCCAGTAATTATTGTAATAATACAAAGAAATAGGGGATGAGAAAATTCAACAGGTGAATTTTCCTGGATTCTTCACAATAGTTTCAAGAGTTCCTTTTGCAAATCAGCAAAGTATACCCCATGCCCCTTGACTGCACATAGAAGTTCCCAGGAAGAAAGCCAAATCACAGCAGCTTATTCTTTTGCAGGTTAATAAATTATCAGAACATCTGAGGTAATTACCTCAGAGGACATCTACTTGCGGTTTCTTAAAAAGCACAGAAATACAAACAATGGTTTAAGGTACCATAGTGCCAGCTTCCTCTCAGCTTAAGTCCTTCTTCATCACTCTGTAATTCTTCACGTTGTCTTCTGACTAGTTCTGGACAACTCTTGTCTCTTATCCCATCTATATGTCCTTCCATCTACAGTTTTCTGTCACCAGCCTTCTGGGATTTTCCCATGACCCACATAACAGCTTTAACCCCTGTCATTGTCATAACCTCAATATCATTTCTAATTTAATGGAAACCACTGCAGGAGAGAGAAAGAAAATCATAAAGAGCAAACAGAGTATGAGGATCACAAGAAGAAGTAACAGTTGGATGGGTGAGAACACAACATGGGTAGTGCCCGCACTACTACCCATTCACCATGTCCAAGAGAGGGGCTGAGGATTAAAACAGAGACAAGACACTTGGTCATTCATCTCAGTAGAATGCCCTTTATTGAAGGAGGGAAGAGGCCTTAAATATAGGCTTACAGCACAGTGGAAGAACTCCGGAGGACAAAAGTTTGCTACAGATGTTTTACATTCTTGCATCCTAGCTGTTTACACCAATATGCAGGATACACAAACAAAGAACCTCTGGTAGGCTGTTCAGGAGATAGGAAAGTGGCAGGGAATTAGCATAGGGAGGACATCTGATCAAGGTCAGCAAGCAAGGCAACAGCTACCCAAGGAACTGGGGGTCAGGGCCCAACAGACATGCATATGCCATAAAGTATGCCTTCAGAACAAAAGGGTTGTTTTCTCCCTTGCCTACAGAAGGCAGGCTTCATAAACTATCCAGTGGGGCAGGTCCAAAAGGATTGATGTCCTCATTCTCAGATACCTCCAGCAGAGATTTCACTGGCAAGATGTCAGGCTTTTCATATGCCGTCTCTGGCGTGAAGACAGGTAACATCATTCATAAATGGGCTTAAAAGTAGCAGCTCTAGAGGTTCTGGGAGGATTAGGTGCCTGTGAGTAAATAGCCCATCACTTTCTTCACATCAGATTCTATAAAATCTGAGCAAACATTAGTAATATGTTACCTAGGAGAAAATCTAGGCATGGAGGGGCTCTGGAATTGGCAGGTTTTGATCTACACTGTGCCAGGAAGATTTGATCTCAGTCATAGTGTCTGGAACTGTGAGAGATGCTTCATATTCTCTCAGTCCATCTTACTGGTGTTTTTTGGTTGAGATTCAGGGACTAACCACTGTGGCTGAGCAGACACTGCTCTGAATCCACTGAGATGCAAGTGCATCTTTCCCATTAGAAGGCTGATCTCTGCTTGTAGTTCTACCAGAGAACACACTCTTGTCTCTGCCTTCAATTTTCTCTGTTTGCTGCCTTATCTATCTCATGACCAGAAGTCAGATTGCTGGCTGAATGTCAGGAAGGACTGGAAAAGAAGAGGCTGTTTGGGAGGACAGACATCTCTAGCATAGAGGCTTGTGTGATTCATAGTCAAAGTGAATCCATGCCCCGACACAGTGTGCTGAGTGCCACAGCTAACCAGTGTCTTCTTCTTGTTCTTCAGGACAAAACCATGATGCATCCTCAAGTCTTCATTTCAGGCCTCATACTACTTCTCCCAGGTAAGTGAGTAGGTGAGCTGGGGAATGCTGAGGAGGCTAGAGATGGCAGAAAAGATGACAATCCTCGGGCCTTTTTGATTTGGGCTTATGTCGTGAGCAGAGAACCAGGATAAATTGTAGCTCCAAAGAACTTTCTTAACCTTTATGAATTTCTAAACTTATGGCAAAATAAACATGATCACCAAGAACATGTCAGACAAGAGATGAGAATACATACATTCATGTGATAGACTAGTTAAGAATGAGTGCATATGCATGCATGTGATGGACAAGTTAAGATTGAGTGCATGTGCGTATATATATGATGGACAAGTAAGGGTGAGTGCATGTACATTCATGTGATAGACAAGTATGGGTGAGAGCACTTATATGGATGCTATGGACAAGTAAAGCTGATTGCATGTGCATACATGTTATCGACAAGTAAGGGTGAGTGCACATGGATGCATGCATGTTAAAGTCAAAGGTTAATAAAAAATTACAAACAGGGGGCTGGAAAGATGGCTGAGCAGTTAAGAGCACTGGCTGCTCTTCCAGAGGTTCTGAGTTCAATTCCCAGCAAACACATGGTGGGTCACAATCACCTGTAATAAGATCTAGTGCCATCTTCTGGCCTGCTGGGACACATGCAGGCAGAATACTGCATACATAATAAATAAATAAATGTTAAAATATTACAAACAGTGCTTTCCATGCATGATGACTACTCAAAGTCAGCCTTCATTACATTTCTTTGTGTAGTTTTGCTTTTCAAAACCATTTTCCTTTAATCCTAGCACTCAGATTTTGTTACCTAGGAGGCAGAGCCAGGTGGATCTCTGTGAGTTCGAGGCCAGCCTGGTCTACAGAGTGAGATCCAGGAAAGGCGCAAAGCTACACAGAGAAACCCTGTCTTGGGGAAAAAAAAGAAAAAGAAAAAAGAAAAAGAGAAAGATAAAACAATTTTCATATATTTAACTTAAAAACATTCTAATTCAAAGTATTCTTTGAAAAGGGGAAAGAAGGAATAACATAATTGTTTTTCAAACAGAGTGTAAGTAGTCCAGGCTGGCCTCCAACCCTATAGCTAGCTGAGGATCACTTAAACTTTTGATCCTTCTACCTCTACCTCCAAAGAGCTGAGATCACCGGTGAGAAATAAAATATATTTCTGTGTATTAATTAAAGCAGAATGTATTTCATTTGTGATCATAAAACGTATTTTGTTGTAGAATACTGTTTTAAGACATGTTACATTTGTTTATGCTGTGGAACATTTGTTTAATGATGTGAACATGTGTTGTATTCTTTTATGTTTCATTTGTTTAACTCTGTGAGGCTGTACTACTTTGCCTATCTAAAACACCTGATTGTCAGGAGAAAAGATAGGAAGGCTGGCAGGCAGAGAGAATAAACAGAAGGAAAAGAGAGAAAAAGAAAGGAGCAAGAGAACAAGGAGAGGAGGACATTAGAGGCCAGCCATGCAGCCACCCAGCCATACAGTGAGCCATAGAATAAGAGTGAAAGCAAGATTTACAGAAGTCGGAAAAAGAAAAAGCCCAGAGACAAAGGTAGACAGGAACATTTAAGTTAAGGAGAGCTGGCTAGAAATAAGCCAAGCTGAGGCTCCTCATTTAAGTAAGAATGAGACTCCATGTGATTTATTTGGGAGCTGGTGGACAGAACCCCAAAGAGCAAAAGGGTTAAAAGAGTAAGAACAGAACCAAAACAGTATTTGGCAAAATCAAGTACTGAGTGTCCCAGTAAGAAATACATTCATTATAGAATAAGGAACATGCTTTCTAGGTTGTGTCCCAACCACACAGCCTACTCCTGCATATAGGTGATTGGTTAAGGAATCTCACAGGTCACTATTTTGTGCTTTTGTTCGTTTGTTTGTTTGGTTGGTTCCTGTGCTGGGATACTACACAGGGGCTAGCATGGGCCTGTAAAGTCTAGTCTAGGCCCTCACACTAGGGCTATAGTTCAGTGGACAGCACTTGCCTCACTTTCATAATACCTTAAATGAAATTCCAGTTGAATACCCCCTAACTTTTCTGAAAAGAAATAAGAACAAAATTTTAGGAAAATGTTGGATACTAATTCTCTATTTCTTTTCCCTCTCTTCTTTTTTCCATCACAGGTGCTCTGGGTTCTTACCCAGTAGTGGAAGGTGTGGTGGGTCACCCTGTGACACTGCCATGTACTTACTCAACAAATGGGGGAAACACTACCGCATGCTGGGGCCTTGGCGAATGTAAGCTTTTTTATTGTTCAAGAACGCTTATCTGGACCAATGGATATCAAGTCTCCTATAAGAGGAAGAGCCGATACCAGCTAAAGGGTCATATTTCAGGAGGAAACGTGTCCTTGACAATAGAGAATGCTCTTCAGAGTGACAGTGGTCCATATTGTTGTATAGTGGAGATCCCTGGATCTTTCCGTTATGTGACCTATTCCTTGGAAATTAAACCAGGTAAGTTTTCTTTATTTCCTTTGTTTATTTCTTCAAGTGACCCTAGTCCTCTGTGTGCTAATATTTTCTGTTTTCCTCTAAGAAGGAAATCAAAAGTTGCTATAAATATATTTGTGTATAGGTGGAGAGTTCTCCCTGTCTTCCCTGCCTGGAGCCTTTGAAATAGTTCTGATATCTTGTCACACAATTTGTTGCCTGCACACTAGAAATGTCCATATAGAAGCAGGTTCCCTCCAACACCTGTTCTCTGTCACTGAGCCATGTAGTAACAGATGAGCAGCAGCTGCTAGTCCATAAATGACACTGACATACAATTCCCTCCAATGAGCTTATTAGAATGAGGAGGCCTCAGGCTGAGATCAGCCCTCCAGCTGGGAGGGAGAGCATTAGACAGAAACAATACCATCTATGAGGTTCATCTCTTGATTCTGTGTGAAGAGGCTTCCAGGGAAGGAAGGACTTCTCTTTACAACCCTGAGAGGAGTTTCATTAAGAGCAGAAATGTGAGAGAGAGAGGGAGGGAGGTTTAGAGACAGAGATTGAGAGATGCCATGACTGGAATAATGGGGCTACAGAGGATCCTCAGCAGAGGATTCTGCAGCCTGCAGAATAATCCCCTCAGCATTCCTAAGCCTGAGGAGTCTCAGGCTGGTCCCCAGAGCAAGGAGAAAGTCTGACTTGTTACATGTTTTAGTGGTGGAGGTGTTAGGTGCTAGGTCTCAGGATGAAGGCTAACTAAGGTGCTTGTTAACATATCAAAGCAGACACTGGCTGCCATTCTCTCAGCAAGGCCAGTACCTGGCACACCTTGCCCCTCCCTAAATTCTCAATCCCAGAAACTGGGCTAGGCTGCCCCTCCCCCAGCTGCTCTTCCCTATGTAACCCAGCCATTTTGGCTAGACAGGCCCCTTTGGGTTCTTGACCTCTTGGCCCCCACTCTTGGCTCTTTGCTTTTCCCCTCTCCTCATATGGGGAGTTCAGTTTACTGGTCATGTTCATTTGATTCTTCTGGATACTTCTGTGTGTTTTCTCCCTCATATCTACAATAAATCTTCTCCACCAGGGGTAGATGGATTCATATTTTCCTTTTATTTCTTTTCTTTTTTTCCATTCAGGAAAAAAGTTCCCTATTATGTGATTTAGTTCACCATAGCATAAATGTGACATAGAGTATCGGACAGCCTGATGTTGATTAGGACCATTAATCAGGGGTGCTGTTAGGGCACGTAGCAGACAGACTCAACCTATGTCAGAGAGCGGCAGTAAGGTGGAACTTGACCTATTCAAACTGTGGGATTTGGTCTAAGGGTGCAAGTCCATATTCTAACCAAAGTTTATGAAACCCCCAATCTGGAATCCTTACATTTTCTTTCTTATTCTTTCCTTTGTTTCTTTGTTTGCTTCTTTGTTTCTTTCTTTCTTTGTTTCTTTGTTTGCTTCTTCATTTGTTTTTTGATTGCTTGATTCCATTCCTTGTTTCTTACCTTCTTTTTTTCTGTTTTTTGTTTTGTTTTGTTTTTTCCTATAGTTACTCTTTGTAGTCCTAGCTATCCTAGAACTTGTTCTGTAGACCAGACTGGCTTTGCTTGAACTTACAGAGCTACCCCTGCCTCTGCCTCCAGAGTACTGTAATTAAAGGAGTGTACCACCAGAACCAGCTTTCATGTCTCATTGATGAACATATCCTGATTTTTTTTTTCACTAACTAAAACAGTAGGCTCATGAGGACTTCCTGGCTTCTGATGCTGTTCCTAATCTCCTTTTATTTAAGGGTTCACACAGACAATGGTAATCAATAATAGATATACTAGAAAAAAATCTGTGTCTATATTTTTTAATTAAGAACATTCTGTATTCTTTCAGCTTCTAGATTTTGTTGTACATCCATCCATTCATTTATTTTTGTGTTTAATTGGATATTTAAAACTGCATTTATTATTCTGTGGCTGTGTGTAAATGATGTGCAAGTGGTACGATTGCATGCAATGATGAATTTGCCAGAGGGCAAACTCCTAGGCTTGGTAATCTCTTTATGATTTTATGTGAGTTCTAGGAATGTGAGTACACTCACCAGGTTTCCAAGTCAAGGGCCTCTACCCATTGAATCAATTTACTGGATATCTGTTTACTGATTGACAGATTTATTGATTTTGATGCTGGGCCTTGCTTTGTAAATCAGGCTGACCTGGAACTTCTTGCTCACACTTTAACCTCCCCAGTGTTGGTATTATAAAAATGTGCCACCACCAGGCAGGGGTGGCACACGCCTTTAGTCCTAGCACTTGGGAGGCAGAGGCAGGCAGATCTTTAATAGTTCGAGGCCAGGCTGGGCTACCAAGTGAGTTCCAGGAAAGGCGCAAAGCTACACAGGGAAACCCTGTCTCAAAAAAACAGAAAAACAACAACAACAACAAAAAATGTGCCACCATCTCTTATGAGGGTGAAGTCCATTCTGAAGGGGCAAGGAGCCGCCTTTCAAAACTATGGCTGGGAGGCAACTCAAGGAATCCTGAAGAAGCTAGTCATAGAGTATGAAAGAATGATTAATGGCGACAGCTTTGGGGAAGAGACATAAGGTTCCCAGTGCCTATCACAGGTGTGAAATTATGTTACTAACTTGGCTGAAGTTGAATGATTCTGACATCCAAGGGCGCCCACTCATGTGAGAATAAACCCACCTTCACACAGACACAGACACACACAGACACACACACACACACACACACACACACACACACACACACACACAGATAAATCCCTTAAAAATGTAAACTGCCTTGGGGATGTGTAGAAATTTGTCTACCATACCTGAAACCTTGGGTTATGTCCCAGAACTGCAAACACAATAATAACCTAGTAAGGCCTGTGGTTATAGCTTGGGAAGGCAGTTGTCCAGACACATCCCCACCTAAAACTCTTGGTTAGAGTCCCAGCACTAGAAGTGGAATAGACATGTCATTACAGCATAACATACTTGAAAGACCCCAGACCCCGGGATACTCTCGTCTGCAGGAGGGCACCCCAGAAACCAAGATTCCAAACCAGCAGATGCAACACACAAGAGAAATGTATTCAGCACTGGTGCAAGTGGGCTCTCTGACTGACCAGGGCTGACTGACTGAGCAGCAGTTACAAGCATTTTTAAAGGCAGAAACTACAAAATTAGAATAAGATACCAGGTACCCCGGGTTTGGCCCAATTTAAAAATCATCATATATTTTAGCAATCATTTTGTTACGCGGGAAATTTTGTAACACTTGTCGTAAACTGGTTGGCTCAGGGGAGATCTAGGGGGAGCGGTTACTCTGGAGGGGAGTTCGCATAGTTACAGGCTTATGATTGGCTGACATTTGACTTAGTTTGCTGGACTCGCCAGATGGTCCTTATCTTGGGTCCCATTTGGGGAATTTTTAAACAGAGACTTATTATTATTTTTTTTAATCTATAATTACAGACCTTGTCCCAAGGCCGACGCCTGGACTCTGAAACTTTTTACTTATTTTCAGGGAGAGGATGGGTCAGTGTCTAATGCAAGGAAGTTTACAGAAGCAAAGTCAGCAATTTGCAATTGTAAAATGTATCTCTAATAATTTTTTTGCTCATACTAATGTAAGTTCATTAATTGAAAGTTTTGTGGAGCTTAGAGGTTCATCAGCAGGTCAGGGCTTACAGAGTCACCCATAGTCACTAAGTGAGCCAGCAACTGTTACCTACTTTAACAACCAAATCTACATCTTCTCATGGTTTTAACACACACAGCTTCCTCATCAGGTGTGCTGGGATCCTCATCAGCTCCTTAGGATTTTTCCCATTTTCCTGGGATCAAAAAATGGCCCAGGGCAAGAGAAGCAAAGCTCCTGACCTGGTGATTCTTTCCTGGGGTTGTTTTCACAGTGATCTTCCGATTAGATTGTTTTTCTCCACCTCAGAGATGTATACTCTCCAGGGAGGGTGTGTACTGTGCTCAGGCCTCTGCCCACACATTAGACTGGACCAGCAAACTAACCAGACCAGGTTATAAACAGACCCCTGCTGCTGGGAATAGTTCTATTGCAGCACAGCCACACCCACTCCTTGCTCAGTTGTCAGCAGTGACTTTCAGATTGATTGACATGAGTGCTTGCTCCTGGACACCTGTTTTTATGTCCCTGAAACAAAAATCCTTTCATCTGACCCTCTACATAAAGAGGTTTGAGGTCCAGTGAGATGGCTCAGTGGGGAAAGTTATCCACTGTTTACTTAATGACCTGAGTTCAATCCCTGGGCCCACATAGTGGAAGGAGAGAACAGACTCTGAAAAGTTATTGCCTGGCATCCACATTTGTGACATTCCACAAACACACAAATAAATGAATAAATTATGGTATTGAATTTAAGGGGGATGCTCTACTCCCACTACTTCCCTACACATAGAGGGAACACTATAGTTTTTTTTTATTTCAAGGTGAACACATACTATATAAAGAGACTACATTGTATTCAAGGTAAAGAAGGGTTTTCAAAGCAATTTTTTCCTCATTGCTGAGGTTTTATTTTGTAGTCAGCACAGTCAAGATCAAAGGAGATTACTTACAGGGAACACATGTGTCTGCTGACACAGACAGTATGAGTCCTGGATGACTGTTTGATCCCAGCACCACTTTGCCTTAGCTCCTGTCTAGGAACTCTGCACACTGAGACCATCAGTAGCTGTTTGGATCCTTACAGCACTTTGGATGCTGTTGACTTGTCATTTGCATGTTGAACCTGCCCAATTCAAACATCCCAAGTTTACAATGCTCCCAAATCTGGCACCATTTGAGCATGGACTTGATAATTCACCTTGAAAACTAAATATCATGAAAGTATCATCTGCAGAATTATCCAAGTTTATAGAGTTACCATTTAAGCTATATATGTAAAGTGTAATTATATGAAAGCTACATCTATCCATGTTTATACTTGAGCCCATAAGATATTATCTATATGCAAATATTCCAAATATTTAAGCAAGATATAAATTCTCAAACCATGCCAAGCATTTTTGGATAAGGGGTATTCACCTGGTCTGTCTTACATTGGAAGGCACCATAGGAAATATCCACTCTCTACCTAATTGTGCAAATCCCATTTAGTTGGGGCTTGTGTGGGATCTGCATGCTAAGATGCAGGGCTTTATATTGTGTCCTCTGGGGACTGACTGAAATGAACATGCTGGGCCTGAAATGTGGGTGAAGTCAGTCACCTCTGAGAGCAGTGTCAGCCCCTCAAAACCTCACAGTCTCACAGTTATGCTTAGACATCTGAGGACCTGACATCTGTCACTTGTACAGTTTGTCCTTAGGAACATGGGCTCTGTGCTCAACTCCATGTGATAAGTGCAGCTGCCTCCTATTGGTCCTGCCCAGTCCTAGTTGGTCAATGACAAAGAACAAAAGTTCAGGAGGAGCCTCTCTGGGGACAGCCTGTCATGGGTGCTACAACAGAAGCACTTGCCTATTCTTGCTTGACTGATCCTTGTTTATTTTAATTTTCAAATCCAGAAATTTCAACAAGTCCTCCAACAAGACCCACAACTACAAGAAGACCCACAACAACAGGAAGACCCACAACTACAGGAAGACCCACAACTACAGGTAGACCCACAATTACAGGAATACTCACAACTATAGGGAAACCCACAACTACATGTAGACCCATGAATATTTCAACACAACCCACATATGTACCCACATCATCCCGAGTCTCCACCTCTACTCCTCCAACACCAACACACAGGCAGAGTCACACACCAGGTACAACCCAATGTGGTTCAGGACCCAGAGTCCTTCTCATGAGAGTCAGTAGGACATAGACACTGAGTCAAGTCAGATGTATAATATAGGTGAAGAGTTCTTAGTTGAGCCCCAAAACAGCTTCACAAAGTCTGTAATTTCCCAGTCATAAGTTACATTCACCTTCTGCTGTGCAAGAGCTTGAACCTGGAGGACATCCATCTCTCTATATCAGACTCCCCAAGGATTCACTATTAGCCAGGCTTAGGTGGATCATTGATCGAGGATAGCTGATGAAGATGGTGGGAATCTGGTCCAGCTAGACATTACTATCTGATGAAAAAAAACTAAGGACTGACTGAGAACTAGGGTCAGGGAAGTAAGACACTTGGAGCAAGAGAACAAGGAGAGGAGGACATTAGAGGCCAGCCATGCAGCCACCCAGCCATACAGTGAGCCATAGAATAAGAGTGAAAGCAAGATTTACAGAAGTCGGAAAAAGAAAAAGCCCAGAGACAAAGGTAGACAGGAAACATTTAAGTTAAGGAGAGCTGGCTAGAAATAAGCCAAGCTGAGGCTCCTCATTTAAGTAAGAATGAGACTCCATGTGATTTATTTGGGAGCTGGTGGGCAGAACCCCAAAGAGCAAAAGGGTTAAAAGAGTAAGAACAGAACCAAAACAGTATTTGGCAAAATCAAGTACTGAGTGTCCCAGTAAGAAATACGTTCATTATAGAATAAGGAACATGCTTTCTAGATTGTGTCCCAACCACACAGCCTACTCCTGCATATAGGTGATTGGTTAAGGAATCTCACAGGTCACTATTTTGTGCTTTTGTTTGTTTGGTTGGTTGGTTGGTTCCTGTGCTGGGATACTACACAGGGGTTAGCATGGGCTTGCCAAGCATTTTATCATTGAGCTGCATCCTCAGCCCTCAGAGTTCCTTTAAAGGCCACAGTGGAAGATATTGGTATTAGAAATTGTATCCCATCATCCCCAAAAGAATTATATTTAATCATTTCAGTTTTAAATTTGCATCATTATGTTATTGGTTGCATATTTTCTATGTGATCTTACTTTACTAGTTAGTAGGTCTTAGTCAATTTCTGGAAAGTCATCAACTTTTAAAAAAGGAACTCAGCTTAGTTTATGTGTGAGTATGTGTGTGCGTGTGTATCTATATGTGTTTTAAGGGTCAATCATAAAATTCAGAATAAGCCTCAGTCTCTCCTTTCTGAAGATTGACTTTCAAGTTACTAAGATTCTGCCTTGAGGTTAACAATGCTTTTCCAAAGCCCTGGCTCTGCTCTTTGATTAGGAAAGGTAGGAAGAATCAGTGACTTTGTTGTCATAGCACTGTGGGGAAGGAGGAGGAGGGATGGTTTGAGAGGTCTCCAAATCCTAGGCCTGCCTTCAACTCATTAGTGAAATTGGCCTTGAATTCCTCATCTTCCTCCCTCTACCTCCCAAATTCTGGGTATACAAGTAGGTTCTGGGTTTACAAGCACTACCCACAGCCTGGCATTTGAAATAAAAAATTTTAAATTAAAAAGAAAGAAAGAAAGAAAGAAATATGTGAGCTAGTCTCAGTGGCAAATGTTTACTATCCCAACACTCTGGAATCACAGTTGGAAGATCTTGATTTTGAGACAGACGAGAGGTATAAAAAGACCCTGTCTCCAAAGAAAGTCACTCTCTGAAGAAGATAAAAGAGAAGAAAAGTCTTGTGAATATCATACAACAGACAAGTTGTTTTGTTCACAAATGTACCCATTAAATAATCACACTAAGGAAGAATATGCTGAGAGGAAACTGTTTACAGTCTTCAAATTCAGACTGTAAAACTGGACATTTAATCATGGGATTAGAGAGGTAGAGGCAGCCAAGCTCTGGGAGTTTGAAGTCTGATTTATGCAGCAAGTTCCAGGCCAGCCAAGGCTGCAAAGTGAGATCCTGGCTCAGAAAACCAAATGATAACAACAAACATTAAGTTGTAATTCCCTCTAACCCCCCAACACCACACTAGCATGCACACTCACACACATACACACACACACACACACACACACACACACACACACACACTCACATTCACACAAAAACACAAATGATAAAGAAGGCTAGTGTTGTACCTGATTCTCAAAACCCCCCAAGAACACCAAGGAGCCAGTTTCCAAAGCAAGCACATAAGGGTCCTTTTATTCAGGTTCAACCTGGGCCACCACACAGCAGATGGAAGGAAATGTGGTGGCGGCCACAAGCCCAGGTGTAGAGAGTTTTATAGGGAAAAACCACAAGCTGGGAATTGGCAACTTGAGATTGGGTAGAAGGGATATGGCCCAAGCTGAATTTTTGAAACTATTGGTCAAGTCTTTGGGAATGAAACCACATTTGAAACCATTGGGTTAGACTTTGGTGGGGAACTACAGAAAGCTGAACAGGATTCTCTGGACTACTCAGCAGGATTATCTAGATATCTTCAGAGCCACATTCCTGAGGTCCTTCATGGAACTGAGTACAGCAGGTGGTCTGAGATGGTGGCCCTTTCCCTAAGGTAGAGCCTGTAAAGTCTAGTCAAGGCCCTCACACTAGGGCTATAGTTCAGTGGACAGCACTTGCCTCACTTTCATAATACCCTAAATTAAATTCCAGTTGTATACCCCCTATCTTAATTTTTCTGAAAAGAAATATGAACAAAATTTTAAGAAAATGTTCGTACTAATTCTCCATTTCTTCTCCCTCTCTTCTTTCATCCATCACAGGTGCTCTGGGTTCTTACCCAGTAGTGGAAGGTGTGGTGGGTCACCCTGTGACACTGCCATGTACTTACTCAACAAATGGGGGAAACACTACTGCATGCTGGGGCCTTGGCGAATGTAAATCTGTTTATTGTGCTAGAACCCTTATCTGGACCAATGGATATCAAGTCTCCTATCAGAGGAAGAGCCGATACCAGCTAAAGGGTCATATTTCAGGAGGAAACGTGTCCTTGACAATAGAGAATGCTCTTCAGAGTGACAGTGGTCCATATTGTTGTATAGTGGAGATCCCTGGATCTTTCCGTTATGTGACCTATTCCTTGGAAATTAAACCAGGTAAGTTTTCTTTATTTCCTTTGTTTATTTCTTCAAGTGACCCTAGTCCTCTGTGTGCTAATATTTTCTGTTTTCCCTCTAAGAAGGAAATCAAAAGTTGCTATAAATATATTTGTGTATAGGTGGAGAGTTCTGCTCCCTGTCTTCCCTGCCTGGAGCCTTTGAAATAGTTCTGATATCTTGTCACACAATTTGTTGCCTGCACACTAGAAATGTCCATATAGAAGCAGGTTCCCTCCAACACCTGTTCTCTGTCACTGAGCCATGTAGTAACAGATGAGCAGCAGCTGCTAGTCCATAAATGACACTGACATACAATTCCCTCCAATGAGCTTATTACAATGAGGAGGCCTCAAGGATGAGATCAGCCCTCCGGCTGGGAGGGAGAGCATTAGACAGCAACAATACCATCTATGAGGTTCGTCCCTTTATAGGGAGGCTTCCAAGGAAACAGGGGCTTCCCTTTACAACTCTGAGAGGAGTTTCATTAAGAGCAGAATGTGAGAGAGCTACAGAGAGAGGGAGAAAGAGAGAGAGAGAGAGAGAGAGAGAGAGAGAGAGAGAGAGAGAGAGATCATGAATAGAATGATGGAGCTACAGAGGATCCTCTTCAGAGAGCAACCTGCAGAATTATCCTCCCAGCATTCTCCCTCAGGAGTCTCAGGCTGGTCTCCAGAGCAAGGAGAAAGTCTGACTTGTTACATGTTTTAGTGGTGGAGGTGTTAGGTGCTAGGTCTCAGGATGAAGGCTAACTAAGGTGCTTGTTAACATATCAAAGCAGACACTGGCTGCTCTTCTCTCAGCAAGGCCAGTACCTGGCACACCCCATCCTCTCTCTAAATTCTCAGTCCCAGAAACTGGGCTGTGCTGCCCCTCCCCGAACTGTTCTTCACTATGTAACCCAATCATTTTGGCTAGACAGGCCCCTTTGGGTTCTTGACCTCTTGGCTCCCACTCTTGGCTCCTTGGTTTCCCCTCTCCTTAATTGGAGAGTTCAGTTTGCTGGTCATGTTCACTCTGGATCCTTCTGGATGCCTCTGTCAGTTTTCACCCTCATAGCTACAATAAATCATCTTCTCTACCGTCTTCCTTTTATTTCTTTTTGTTCATTCAGAAAAAAAGTTTCTTATCATGTGATTTAGTTCACCATAACATAAGTGACAGAGAGTATCAAACAGCCAGATGTTGATTAGGTCCATAAATCAAGGGCTGCTTTTAGGGCACGTAGCAGACAGACTCAACCTATGTCAGAGAGCGGCAGTAAGGTAGAGCTTGACCTATTCAAACTGTGGGATTTGGTCAAAGGGTGTATCTCATGTTTTCACAGAAGTTTATGAAAACTCCATTCT
Source organism: Onychomys torridus (assembly GCF_903995425.1). NCBI lineage: Eukaryota > Metazoa > Chordata > Mammalia > Rodentia > Cricetidae > Onychomys > Onychomys torridus. The sequence continues at coordinate 34,986,977 of NC_050450.1, read as the reverse complement.
GGAATCATTACATTTTCATTATTTCTTTGTTTGTTTCTTTGTTCATTTTTCTTTCTTTCTTTCTTTCTTTCTTTCTTTCTTCCTTCAATCCTTTCTTTTTTTCTGTTATTGTTGTTGTTTTGTTTGTTGTTGTTGTTGTTGGTTGTTGTTGTTTTTTTAACCCACACTTTTCTGTGTAGTCCTGGCTATTCTGGAACTTGTTCTGTAAACCAGATTGGTCTTAAACCTACAGAGCTCCCCCTTCCTCTGCCTCCTCAATTTTTTTTTCACTGACTAAAACAGTAGGCTCATGAGGACTTCATGGCTTCTGGAATTGTTCCTAATCTCTTTATATTTAAGGGCTCACACAGATGGTAGTAATCAATAAAGGATATACTAGAAATAATCAGTCTGTATATTTTTTAAGTAAGAACATTCTGTAGTCTTTCAGCTTCTAGATTTTGTTATACATCCATCCATTCATTTATTTTTGTGTTTAACTGGAATTTTTTTTTTTTGAGCTGAGGATCGCACCCAAGGCCTTGTGCTTGCTAAGCAAATGCTCTACCACTGAGCTAAATCCCCAACCCAATTATTGGATTTTTAAACTGCATTTATTACTGTGTGACTGTGTGTAAATGATGTGCATATGGTGGGATTGCATACAATGATGAATTTGCCAGAGGGAAAACTCCTGGGCTTGGTACTCTCTTTATGATTTTATGTGAGTTCTAGGGATGTAAGTCTACTGACCAGGTTTGCAAGGCAAGGGCCTCTACCCATTGAATCAATTTTCTGGATCTCTGTTTATTGATTGACTGATTTATTATTTTTGATACTGGGCCTTGCTTTGTATATCAGGCTGGTCTGATTAGATAGCTTTTCTCTACCTCAGAGATGTATACTCTCAGGGTATGTACTGTGCTCAGGCCTCTGCCCACACATTAGACTGGACCAGCAAACTAACCAGACCAGGTTATAAACAGACCCCTGCTGCTGGGAATAGTTCTATCGCAGCACAGCCACACCCACTCCTTGCTCAGTTGTCAGCAGTGACTTTCAGATTGATTGACACGAGTGCTTGCTCCTGGACACCTGTTTTTATGTCCCTGAAACAAAATTCCTTTCATCTGACCCTTTACATAAAAGAGGTTTGAGGGCCTGTGAGATGGCTCAGTGGGAAAAGTCACCCACTGTTATACTTAATGACCTAAGTTCAACCCTGGGCCTACATGGTGGGAGGAGAGAAGAGACTCTGAAAAGTTATTCCCTGGCATCCACATTTGTGACATTCCACAAACACACAAATAAATGAATAAATTATAGTATTGAATTTTAGAGGGATGCTATACTCCCACTACTTCCCTACACATAGTGGGAACACTATAGTTTTTTTTTTTTTTTTATTTCAAGGTGAACACACACTATATTAAGAGACTACATTGTATTCAAGGAAAAGAAGGGTTTTCAAAGCAATTTTTCCTCATTGCTGAGGATTTATTTTGTAGTCAGCACAGTCAAGATCAAAGGAGATTACTTACAGGGAACACATGTGTCTGCTGACACAGACAGTATGAATCCTGGATGACTGTTTGATCCCAGCACCACTGTGCCTTAGCTCCTGTCTAGGAACTCTGCACACTGAGACCATCAGTAGCTGTTTGGATCCTTACAGCACTTTGGATGCCATTGACTTAGAAATTCTAGGTTGAACCTGCCTAATCCTAACATTCCAAGTCTACAGTGCTCCAAAATCTGGAACCTTTTGAGCATAGACTTGATAATTGACCTTGAAAACTCAACGTCATGAAAGTATGTACAGAATTATCCACATTTTTTAAAGTTATCATTTAAGCTATATACATAAAGTATAATTATATGAATGCTACATCAATCCATGTTTATACCTGAGCCCTACTCATAAGATACTATCTATATGCAAATATTCCAAATACTTACACAAGATTTAAATTTTCAAACTATGCCAAGCATTTTTGGATAAGGGGTATTCACTTGGTCTGTCTTACATTGGAAGGCACCATAGACAATGTCCACTCTCTACCCAATTGTGCAAATCTCATTTAATTGGGGTTTGTGTGGGATCTGAATGCTAAGATGCAGGGCTGTATGTTGTGTCCTCTGGGGACTGACTGAAATGAACATGCTAGGCCTGAAATGTGGGTGAAGTCAGGCACCACTGAGAGCAGTATCAGGCCCTCATAACCTCACAGTCTCACAGCTATGCTTAGACATCTGAGGATTGACACCTGTCATTTTGTACAGTGTGTCCTTAGGAACATAGGCTCTGTGCTCAACTCCATGTGATAAGTGCAGCTGCCTCCTATTGGTCCTGCCCAGTCCTAGTTGGTCAATGACAAAGAACAAAAGTTCAGGAGGAGCCTCTCTGGGGACAGCCTGCCATGGGTGCTATAACAGAAGCACTTGCCTATTCTTGCTTGACTGATCCTTGTTTATTTTGATTTTCAAATCCAGAAATTTCGACAAGTCCTCCAACAAGACCCACAGCTACAGGAAGACCCACAACTACAGGAAGACCCACAACTATTGGAAGTCCCACAACTACAGCAAGACCCACAACTACAGCAAGACCCACAACTACAGCAAGACCCATGACTACAGCAAGACCAAGAACTTCAGAAAGTTCCACTACTTCAGGTAGACCCACAATCCAGGAAGACACACAACTACAGGAATAACCATGACTATTTCAACAAGACTCACCCATGTACCCATATCACCCCGAGTCTCCACCTGTATTCCTCCAACACCAATACATAGATAACTCACAGTTACTACCCATTGTGGTTCAGGACCCAGAGTCCTTCTCATGAGAGTCGTAGGACACAGACACTGAGTCAGGTCAGAAGCATAATATAGGTGAAGAGTTCTCAGTTGAGCCCAAAAACAGCTTCACAAAGTCTATAATTTCCCGGTCATAAGTTACATTCACCCTCTGCTGTGCAAGAACTTGAACATGGATGACATCCATCTCTCTATATCAGACTCCCCAAGGATTCACTACTAGCCAGGCTTAGGTGGATCATTGATCTAGGATAGCTCATGAGGATGGTAGGAATCTAGTCTCGCTGGACATGTCCATCAGATGAAAAACTAATGACTGACTTAGAACTAGGGTCAGGGTAGGGAGACTCTTGACCACTTACATCCATCCTGAAATTGGGCCATCCAGCTTAGGCCATAAATCAGGGAGGCTATCATTTAGCATTTCATGAGCACCAAACAGCATGCATACAGAGTTTAATACTCAGACATTTATGTCCTATATAACTTTGACCTGTCCCTATTTTATAGTGACAGGAACTGACAGAGTCAGAAAGCTCATGGTGGAAGTTATGAAGACAGAAAGTGGCTTAGACTCTGTCCCTGTTCACTTGGGTTCAAAGCTGGTTCTTCTGATGCCAGGCTCATACCTCTGTCATGAGCATGGATGTTTGGAGGGTTTGTACTGTTTGCACATCCTCACTGGAAAGCCATCCAAACACCACCCTTTTAAAGAGACAATGGATGACTTGTCAAGTTTACTTTAAGGTTTTCTCAATTTATTCATGTAGCATGAAAAGTACAATATAGGTCCTTTATAGGAATGAAAAGAAAAAACACTCATGGAATTCAAAGGCTTTAGGAAATGATTTAACATGCTCATGCTTTTGAGTGAGGCCATGTAGTTCATACTTCATTCAAATTTACTACAAGTACAGTTAATATTAGTGGGTAGTAACTTGACTTACAAATGCAAAAAAGTTTGCCATCCTGAAGGCAAGTTTAGGTGCTAATATTCTACATCTAGGAGTGAAAAGCTAGCTGTGAGAGGGTCCTCAAAGCTTCCTAAAATCTGTCCAATCCTTTAGTGAGGGCTGGATTCTGACAAGAGAAGAAGCCACATAGCCTTTTTGTTGTGTCAGTAATCTGATGGGAGTATTTATTTCCCTGTCCTCTCATTGGCCTTCGGGTACTTTCAAGCAGGAGGACTCTGAAGGACTGAGATACACACCAAGTGTGCAGAGAGCTCTAGCTTATAACTGGGATTTTAGAGCACAGATTTGTGAGAACAACCCTCTGTTCCAGGCAGCTGCACACACTGAAGAACTGTGAGATCTCTCAGGATCGACAGAACTTTTCAACATTTAGTTTCTGCCCACTTCAGAGGACAGGCTCATAAACTGAGTTTGGAGAACATGGACAGGTTATTGACTTCATGGAAAACTGAGATTTAGAAGAATTGATCCAGGAGTCCATATCACCTCTTGGGGGTTTTCTTATATAATCTTATGTTTCTAATGTTGATTTCCTAAAGAATTGCAGTTGAGGGTTGACTGTCCTGTAAGGAGAGGGCAAACACCCTGGCTACTGCAGAAAGGACACACATCCTCACATCCACCTCGGGTGCTCATCCCACTTGTCCCAGATACTATTCATGGAATAAAGGATGTGAGGTTATAAGAACAAGGAAAAAGTGACCCAGGCTAGGGAAGGAATTTAAGCTCATGATGCCTTTTACCAAGAACTGAATTGGGCAACCTGTGACTGTCTGACATTTGTGTTGTCCTATCATTAGTTCAGAAGGACAGTCACATCCTCTCACATGTTTGAGTGTCAGGAAAAAACAGGACAGTAGTGCAGAACAGGAGGGTGTTGATCAAGTGTAAGGATCAGGTTGTAGTGAGGTAGGGGATCCAGAAAGACTCTGACAGGTCATGAGAAGCCCAGGTTTAGGTATTCCTGTCTGGCCACAACCAACTTACTCCAAGATCCTCCCTTGTTCTGAAAGGGGAAGCATTTAGAGGATGAAGATGAGTCAGAAAACACAGGAAGTCACTCTTAGTACAGGAATGGGTGGAGGAAAGGAGACCTTGTCTCAATCAGTCATTCAACCAATTGCCAACCAGTAAGTAAATAAATTTAAGACAGAGACAGAGACAAAGAGGAGAGAGAGAAGGATTCCATAGCACAAAGCAGGCTGCAGAGTAGGATTCATCACCAGAGTGATGCTGCTACCTTGATGTAGTTGGAGAGCTTCTCTCCAGGTTCCACCAAGCTCCCATGGTCCCACAACCCATGTATAAAATAATCATACAGACACTTATATTATTAAACTGTTTGGCCATTAGCTCAGGCCTACCATTATCTAGATCTTACTCTTAAATTAACCCATTTCTGTTAGTCTATACTTTGCCACGTGGCTTGTGGTTTACCAGTGTCTTTACATGTTGTTTCTCATGGCGGCTGGCGGTGTCTCCTCCCACCCAGCCTTCCACCTCCCAGAATCCTCTTCTCTCTTGTCCCGCCTATACTTCCCTGGCCACTGGCCAATCAGAACTTTATTTACACAGAGCGATATCCACAGTACCTTGAGAAGAAGTCAGTGATGAAATGATCCATCTTTTCCATGTTGTTCAGAGAGCTCATCTCCATGGAAAGAATCATGGATAATCTGAGGCTGACTAAGGCCTGCAGTATGAGGGTAGTGAGAAACTTCCAGGTCCCACTCCTAGAAGGTGAAATGACCCTTGTCTTGATAAATTGTGATCTTAACTGAGTGTTCGATCCTCCATGTGTTGATATTGACTGTATGTGTCAGAGGAGTTCAGGAGTCTAGACTGGGAAGTGTGAGATAATTCTGAATCCTGATAAAGCTGTCCAGAATATTAGGACACAGATCACTTGCTCAGACAGTGCCCATCTTTGGATACATTTCTCAGAGGAGTCAGCTGAGGCAGAAATGGGTAGGAAGGAGCCATTCCTGCTTAGAGGCCGGGGAGGCACTGGGGAAGGTGGCAGTGAGTTTTGTTTCTATTTCCTTGGTGGGCAAACTCCAAAGCTGAAACAGTTCTTGCGTTGTTCTCATTCCAGAACCCACTACGATTTATCCACATCTGACAACAGCTGAGGTGACAGAAACCACATCCTATCCTCTTGCAGGTAACAAGGTCTCCTCCCTTATCCCCTTGGAAGGTCCAGATCTTGATGAAGCTGGTGAAGAATAGGCACCCTCTGCAACATTACAGATCTCACATTGTCAGTGGTGGCAGGGACAGAGACACAGCTCCATTCTACACACATAGCATCCTCAGTTGGTCCCTGCCTCCATAAGCTCCTCCATTCAGGCCAATCTAAGATGTGAGGCTTCTCAGAAGAAAAGAATGTCAGGGACAGTCAACGTGATGGTGTGATGAAGATATTTAACTCAGATCCTAAGCACCAGGTCATTATGAAGAGAGATGCTTAGGGAAGGAATAGAGAACACTGAGGCACACTATGGTCTTCTCCATGAAGAGCACTTAGGTTTCTTTACCTGAGTATACATGTGATGTGGTGAATCTCAAGTCAGGTCTCTGGAGATTGCTAAGAAATACTTCATCTCTCCTGCTTCTGTTTGTTTTGAATCCTGCTCCAAGAAGTAATTACAGCAAATATATTTGAATAATTTTCTTCTACAGACAATGTTGTGATGTAGATTTCTGAGGGATATTTCTTACATTCAGGAATAGGAGAGAGGTGTTAGAAATACCAGGTTCCACATGATTATTCCTGGAAGGTCTTACTAAGGGCCTAAGTCAAACAACAGAGTCTAGACTGTAGATGTTGCCTTTGGCTCCATGGAAGAGCTCTCACAATGAGTAACATGTATGCACAGTAATGTGAAAATGAGAAGGGCTGTGAGTCCTCCAACCTTATTCTGCTGGGCAGGGCTGTTTTAGCAGTAGTTGGGGACTCCTATAGACCTGTAGTGTTCCCAATCTGTGTGGCACTGTGTGTTCTTTGCCGGCAGAGATGTCTGTCATTTGATAAAAGTAGAAATATGGAGTCATCTGATGTCTGCTGCTTCATCTGTAAAATGCAGTGAAGGGCTCCTTGTCAGGATGTTACAAACGTTATATATGTCTGATATAGGTGGAAATAGGAATTCATGTTTCATACATAGACACAGAGAAACAATGAAAACAATAGATTCCTTGTTATAAAATAGATATTTCAAATGTACTTCAAATATATGATGTTCAAAACATGCTGTCCAGTGTGTCTCCTGCCATATTCAGTATTAACCCTTACATGGTATAAGAATCATTGGCCTTGTGGGTAATATTTACAATGCAGAAAAAGATCTAAATTCTTGTAATTATAATTAATTTTCTCTCTTGTTGAGCAGATTTGGAAGGACACTTTGACATCCTCAGAGGACTTTTAGAATAATTACACTGTAAGTATATTCCTTTCTAATTTATTAGCCATGTTCATTTGTATATCTTCTGGGAAACAATTGGTATTTAAATATTTTGTTTGTAAAACTAGTTCACAGATATTTGCATTAAAAAAAGAAGAAAGGGGGTTGAGGATTTAGCTCAGAAGAGCACTTGCCTAGCAAGCACAAGGCCCTGGGTTCTATCCTCAGCTCAAAAAAAAGAAGAAGAAAGAAATAGGAGTCACTTATAGTGGTATCTTCCTTATTCTTAGGATTCTGGAAGTTATAACAAATATCAGAAGTTTGAGGCCATCCTGGACCATTAGGCCACTTGGGTTACATAGTGAGACCTTGTCTCAAAAACTGTATATAAATAAATTAATAAATATATAAAAATAAAAAAATTAAGAGTTGGTTTCTGATATTTATATTTATATATGGTTTATATTTCAAACACTTACAAAGGATGTTTGAATTCAAGATGTATATTTACAGTCTCCTAATACTAGTTTTCTACCCACTGACCATTCTCTAGAGAGCCCACTGGTGATATTTTGTCCCACACACAAACCTCCACATTAGGTATTAAGGTCTTAGACATTCTCAATTTTGCATGATTTTTCTAGACTTTCTAAGAATAATCTAAGGCCCTCTGCTTCCAGGATTCTTGTCAGAGGTCTTTCTTTACAAATAGCAGAGGGAAATCATCAATAGGATTTTTCTCTTTTGGCTCCAGGATAAAGCAATATTTGTTTTAGTATGTGTAAGCACTGCAGGAGAAATGGTGGTTGAGGTTAGAGAAAAGCCAGATGGGTTGTGAGGATTATTTGGCTGTTGGAAGCAGCAGAGGCCTTGTTAGCATGTGCAAGGCCCTGGGTTTGAACTGCCCAAAACCACCCAGCATCATTAAAACCCTCAAGACAAGGTTGAGATCTATATAGGGCCAAATGGCCTAATTAGTGCTTTTATAGCTATTGACAGTCAAAACATACATATGAAGGCTAAAGGTAAGTTTCTTTTGTTTGTTTTTTGAGACAGTCTCATGTAGTCCAACTGGCCTTGAACTTACTGCATAGCTGAGGATGACCCTGAACTCCTGACCCTCCTGCCTCTGTTTCAGGAACTGAAATAAAAGAAGTGAATCCCACCATAACTGCCCCCTCCTTTGAGACATCATCTTATTTCATACCTCAGGATGGCCTCAAATTCACAAACTTCCTGCCTCAGCCTACTAGGCTCAGCTTCTAGCAATCTAGTATTAGATAAAGCTTGAAATGCAGGCTGGGTTGGCTTCAGCTGGCTCCACCCACTCTGAGGCTGGGAAAGCACTAAATGCAGCATTTTATGACCAGAAATCTCTTTGCCTTGATTTGTTGATTGGTTTATTGATTTGAGGCATGGTCTTATTATGTGGTTCAGAATGGCCTGGAACTCAGAACACTCCTACCTCAGACTCTTTTGTGCTGGGATTACAGTGTGTTCCACAATGCTTGGGCTCCGTTCTATACATTGGATCCCAAAGTAAAGTTCAATGAGTCCCTTTCTTGTTGTCCTCATTTCACATGGATATTTTCTGCATTCCGTATTTCCTGCATTTACAGTAGGACAGGAACAGAAGGCCCTTGGTCCTCATCTCTTATAGGTAGTCCCTGAGGCGTAAGCTTTGCTTCCTGGAGCCGGTGTTGAAGGAGTTGATTCGATCCACTCTTGTTTCCTCAGTGTTTTCTCTCACTGAGTTCCTATTCTATTAAAAACTTATGAAGTATATCACAGAGCATATAAGCTAGTAGACAGGTCCTTTTAAGTGCTTTTAAGCAAGTATGGTGGGCATGACAGTGTTAGGGAGTGGAGTGTTCCAGAAAGCCACAAAGGAGCAGAAGATTTAGAGGAAGATCATTTCTGAGACTGCTGGGCATGTAATGGAACTGTTTTAATCACTTAATATGAAAGAAAATACTGGAGAAAACACAACACATAAAGAAGAGGGAGGAGTTGGGGGAGCTGGCACACACCTGTTATCTCCACACTCAGTAAGCCAAGGCAGGAGTACTGTCAGTTAATGTGCAGCCCAGACTTCTAGCAACAGTCTATCTAAAACTAAGTAAAGAACACCAGGTGTGGAGGCTCACACCTTAAATCCAACTCAGCAGACAGAGACAGGCGAGTCTCTATGAGTCCAAGCCAGGAGGGTCTATGTAGTAAGTTATAGTACAGCCTGGGCAACATAGTGAAACACTGACAAAAACCAAATGAATGAATGAATGAACAAATAAATGAATGAATGACTAAATAAATGACATATAAATAAATAAATTGAAAGCAATAAAGAAAGCCACAAACCAAACTAACTACTACAGAATACACTCTGGGAATTCGCTCATTATTTTCTCTGTCAGTTTTATCACATTGACTCATGATTGTCCTGAACCTACATTATCTCTCTACACGTGTGACTGTCCTAGGCAGAGTGGAGCTGGATCTCTCTTGTTTTGCTTAATTCTCAAAACAGGCACGTTCCTTATGTGGCCGACTGGAGATGCTCACGTTGGTTCTGCATTTCAGTGTAGAAATGGCCGCTGTGCATAAATGACAGAACAACACTGTGTCAAAACATCATCCATGAGTTCCTCTGTTTTCTTCTCTGGTTTGCCCCTCTGTGAGTCCTAGAAGCTCAAATGTCAGTCCACTGTGCCTACCCTGACTAACAGGGGCACAGGATGAGCTCTGCAGGTGATGCCCCTCCCACAGCTGCTGGTATGGGCCAGCTGTGAACACCTGCAGTGCTCTCTACAAATTCCTTTCAGTCCAGTGTCTGATGCTGGTGTGCTTGTGACGTCTGTGAATGTGTGTCATAGAGTAGTCTTTGAAATTGTGCCACAGACCAGCAGCTACAGTGAAAAGACACTGCTTTGTTACTTGACATGTTTTTCTACTCCATGTTTAATGTCAGAGGATTTAGATGCTACGCAGGTTTCAAGACACTTTCTTTTTCACTAAAGAAAACTTTGTACTATTGTGTGTGTGTGTGTGTGTGTGTGTGTGTGTGTGTGTGTGTGTGTTCAGGTTCCATGGCACCTGTGGAGGTCAGAGGAGAGCACCATAGAGCTGGCTCTTTCCTTCTGCCTTTCCAAGGGCTCCAAGAATCTCACTCAGGTCAAAAACTCTCCTAACCTTTTCTAAAGTGTCACAGGGCAAAGAAAGTACTCAAGTTGTCCAGTGCCTAGCCCAGTTCCAAAATGTACAACCTGATTAGGTACCTTGGTTTGATGCCTAGATATCTGTCTCTCTAAGTCTCCCATTTTGTGTTTTATTATATTAGTATCTTGAAAAATTCCAATATGAGCTTTTAAAAAAATAATTTATATTATTCTGATGCCTATTAAACAAACTTTTCCAGCACTCGGGAGGCAGAAGCAGGCGGATCTCTGTGAGTTCGAGGTCAGTCTGGTCTTCAGAGTGAGTTCTAGGAAAGGCACAAAGCTACACAGAGAAACCCTGTCTCAAAAAACCACACTTTTCTATGAATTCATAAAAGGGACCTATGTGGTTTTGTTCACTGTTATACTTTTTGTGATCAGGGCTCCTGGAGTCCTGAGCATACATCATAAATGAAAGTTCTGCTCAGATCTGAAAGGTGACCCCTTGTTCTTTCTTCAACATCTCTCTTTGCAGTGGTAGCATTCAGTATCGCTAAGAATGGAGCTTTGCAAAACACAGCAGATGTGCGGTCCAGAGCTGAAGACAGTGTCTATATAACTGAAGACAGTCCCTTAACCTACAGAATGATTCCCAGTGGCCCTCTACCAGCCTTCTGCCTGAGATTGGAAAGACAATAACCAGATTGGACAGTGCAAACACCCTTTACAGCTCCAGGGCTATTTTCTGTGTCGGTTCATGCAGCAGTGATGGAGAGGGCAACCCTCAGCTGTTTGTACTCAAACTCCCTGTTAACATCATCTTAATTCTTATGTTCACACTGCCTCAGTCTCTCCACACACTACAGTGCTTTCTCTGAAACATGAACTTTTTAGTCTTTTGTTGTTCCTCTAGTCAATACAGCATCTGTAATAAAGGAAATAAAATCGTGCCTTGATTACTGAAACTATTAAGAAAGAAATGGGACTGAAAATTAAAAAAAAAAAAAGTGAGCACAGGTGGGAGGGGCATCCTGAATTTAGAAGCATTTCATGATCATGTTTTATCTATCATATTGTAATTGGAAATGTCACTTCCCCTCCCTCCCCAAGGGGTAAAGTCATGGGCACATGCTGATTTTAATTTCCTGACAGATAAACAGAAGGAACTCTAACGTCACCATTAGAGTTGGCTGTGCTTTCTCAGTGCTCTGGAAATACGATGCATTATGATGTGGTTGATCTTAGGATAGGGATGGGTGTTCCATGTCAGGAGAGGTTGCCATGGTGAGAATGGACCAGGCAGACATCAGGGAAGAAGATAGTGGACAAGGACTGAGTTCATCAGTGCTGTTTCCACTGCAGTCTGACTTGGTGCTCAGTGTCCTGTCCTCACTCACTGGACTCTGAATTAGGTGCTGGAAGGAGACAATGCAGAAATGAAGGGGGAAGGGGGGAGCAGGATCCAGGCTCTCTGCCTGAAGGAAGTCCTGTTCCAAGAGTGACTGAGTTTGGAATTATCACTGGTTTCATTTAGAGTTGTAAATTTATACCTGTCTTCAGATTTAAATTTATTTCATAAACACAAAGCATTTTTCATAGTGGATCAGTGTGTGACAATCAAGGAAATATTTGGTTTGCTAGAGTTAACAAAGGCTGCTGTGCTGGTATATTTGTTACGTTTGTTGACAAGAGAAGATTTTCAAGAGCGTATTAATTTCTATGTCAGTGTGAGTAAGCGTATTAATTTCTATGTCAGTGTGAGTAAGCCCTGACTACAGCCCATATGAGAGCATGTGCCACCACCACCCAGCCTTGAATTTTCTTTGTTCTTTTTTTGGTTTTTCGAGACAGGGTTTCTCAGTGTAGCTTTGTGTCTTTCCTGAAACTCACTCTGTGGCCCAGGCTGGCCTCAAACTCACAGAGCTCTGCCTGCCTCTGCCTCCCAAGTGCTGGGATTAAAGGCGTGCACCACCACCACCTGGCTTGAATTTTCTTTTAATCTTGAACTTTGAAGATAATATTGATTCTGTTACCCATAATCTGCTGTGGACTAGCTCATTACAATACTTAACAATTATACTTTTTTTATTTTTAGAATAGTGTCTCACAGTGTAGCCCCAGCTTGGCTGGAACTCTGTATCTATGTACCCGAGGCTCGCCTCAATCTCACAAAGATCTTGTGCCTCTGCATCCCAAAGACCTGGGATGAAAAGTGTGTGGCTCCTTCATGCCATTCTGGACAAGCATTTGAACTTTGTGAAACTTCGCACATCTTATGAAGCAACAGAAGCAGTCCTTCTCTGCGAGCTGTGTGCATAAATGTGAGAGAAAAGAAGATGAGATGTTGAGTAGTTGTCTGACTTAGCTGTGTGCACTTTCACTAATAAAAACTGTTGTTTCTTCACTTCCAAAACTGCCTTGCCATTTTTTTTTCAAGTTCACTAGTTCATTTTGGCCAGACATCTCCACCTTACCATGTGCACACTCATAGGACCTTGAATTTCCTGCCTTCCCCTTCCCAGCTGCTATGATTACTGACATACACCTCCAGGCCTAGTTCATCTGATGAGGAAGATCAAACTTAGGGCTTCCTGCTCCCTAGACAAGCTGTCTACCAGCTGGACTGTTCCCCCGGCATCTATACTGTTCATTCTATCATTAAAAATCTAATCCCAGTAGCTTGGCAAATCCCAGTCCCTGGGAGACAGAGGGAGGAGGAGGGGATCAAAATCAACTGTGCTTTTGTGTGGGCTACTGGAGAGTTTGTACAAAAATCACAAAACTCGTCAGATGGTGGTGGTTTTATCCCAGCACTCAGGAGGCAGAGGCATACAGATCTCTGTGAGTTCAAGGCCAGCCTGGTCTACAGTCCAGGACAGCCAGCCAGGACTACACAGAGAAACTCTTCTCGAAAAACAAAAAACCAAACCAAACCAAAAAAACAAAATATAGAAAAAGATGAAAAAAACCAAACCTTTTTGATCACGGCCTGCTACTCTACCTGTCTCTTTCCGTGTGTGTGTGCGTGTGTGTGTGTGCGTGTGTGTGTGTGTGTGTGTGTGTATGTGTGTGTGTGTGTTTTCAAACTCTGGCTATATAAAATTGTGGGCTCTTGTCTAGTTGATTATGATCCAAATTTGAATGATCATGGCTTTGGGACATCAATTCACCGTGAGTGACACTCCACAATGGAAAAGTTTATATGAGCTTCCTTCTCTCTTCTAGGTTTATCTATTTGTTTATATGTACCTCTTGCTGGCCTGGATCTCAGAACTGTGAGCCTCTGTCTCCCTGTTGTGGAGTAAAGACATGTGCCACCATAGTTGGTTCTTTGATGTTTTCTGTGTGCCAGAGACGGAAACCAGGGTCTCTCTGCCACTGACCTCGAAATCTGGTCTCTCAAACGTATTTCCCACTTTATTTTGAGACAAGGTAAGGTAAGATGCTACAAAAATAACTAAATTAAAAAAACAACCAACCACACTGGTGGGTCACAAGGTGGGAGTTACAGCCAGGCAAAGAGATTTCTTTTCATTTTATTTTATTTTATTTTTCTATCATCAGCATGATACAGTACAACACTGTTATCCTAACAAAGAAATCTTTCACTGAGGCTTGCCCTGTAATTGAGTAAAACCAAAACTTATTATAAGCCACAGTCATCCTAGGGTCTCCACTGCTATGTTGCCTCCCTGGTTCTGTGGGTTGCAGTCTGATTGTTCTTTGCTTTATATCTAGAATCCACTTATGAGTTAGTGTAAGGATTATGTCCTTAATTATGTCACCAGCCTGCAACAGCATCTCAGTCTAAAAAGCGGGCATGCCCTTTCTGTGCCCTCTCTTTCCACACTCTCTCCTTCCATATTCTCTCCCCTCCGCAAAGTTTCTCGCTCTCTCCCTCCCTCCCCCCTCCCCCTCCCCCTTCCCCCCCTCTCTCTCCCAATAAAGCTCTAGAAATGTAACCATGGTTCGTGATTGTTCTGTCACCAATACATCCAGCTCTCTCTTTTCTTGGCATGGTTGCTGGCTGCAGCCACGAGTGCTGCTGCTTAACCAACATCTGATGCCATTAGACTCAGATAGATCACCAAGGACCTGCTGCAGCGTGCCGCCGCCTCCTCCATCCAACAAGACTTTGAGACTGCGAGCGCATGTGTCCCTCGCCTCCGCTGGACCCCCATACAGCTACCACTACTGCTACTGCCATAATTCTTGACCACAGTGAGCGAGTCCGCAGTTCTCACAGCAGTAGTCTGAGCTATATTCTTTGCAACGGGCACCCCGGGGGTTGTCTTGGGCTGCGCTGGCAACGGGCAGGCACATTTTCACTCCTGACAAGGGGATCAATGCTGTCTCGCATCTACCAGGTGGACCAACTGCAGCACAGCCACAGCTTTTAGCATCCCTTGATGAAGAGAATGGCTAACTTGGGGGACGCCTGAGATTGGAGTCTGATCCCGGTTTGTTATTTTAATTTTTTATTTTTCTCTCGGCTACAGCCATGGCACAAAGGGGCAGATACATTTACCACTTACATTGGCAGATACTGATAAATCTGGCCACATAACAGCTTTGCAAGAACTTCTGCCAGCAAATGGGCAACAGCCGTGGGACAAAGGGGCAGGTACCAGTAAATCAGGCTGCATAACAGCTTTGCAGAAACTTCTGCCAGCGAACAGGCAAATAAAAGAGCTACTTTATCCCCAAGCTTTGCGCTAAAGCTCTGAACTCTTCTCCCTCCCCATTTCTGCCTCTGTCACGTGCAACCTTTTCTGTCTGACTTCTGCTGGCAGTGTGCAGGCTCAAATGGGTGGGCTTGGGCTTCTACTGACTTGCCCTAACTCACCTTAACTCTACCCACTCATTCTCAAACACCTTGAGAAGCACAGATGGATCTGATAGTGACTAAGATCCATATATATAAGTTTATAATAGTCAGGATGGCTCTTAAGCCAAAAATCAGCTTATAGCCTCAGGCAAGTCTTCCAAAAGGATCGGTTTATAGTCTGCCTCCTGGCAGATCTTCCAAAAGCTGTCCTTAAGCCAATAATCATCAGAAAAATGTCCAGGACACGAGTAAAATCCATCTCCTGTTCCCCAGACCTCCCTGACTAACTTAAGCATCTGGAGAGTAAGGCTCCTGACCCCACAGGCAAAAGAGTCATCTGCAACATTTAAGGTGTTCCAGGGAAGAGATAAAAGCCCCAAAACAAAATCACCAAGTGCTGACACTCACTGACTCCCAAAAGCTGTTGGGTCCCTGTTTCAAGTGAGAAAAAAAGGCTATGGGCTAGCGAGGGCCCTGCCAGGCCATCAACAGACTTGTTAAAGTTCCGCCTAGAAAGATAACCAGTCAGCTGACTGCACCCAGGCACTAAGACACATGGGTACATTAAGCTAAGACCTCCAGCTGACCTAGGCTTGCCTACAGACATGACAGGGAACCCAGAACACAACAGGGAAGCGATCTGATTCTTTCCTTCTGGACACCAGAGCCACTGACTTGGTCCTGGGAGTCTGGGGATGTCACCTCTTCTTTCTCTATTGTCGGGTACAAAGGACAGCCTTACCCACCTCACCAGATTTAATTGAACTTTCAGAGTTATTTAATGGGAAAAGATTTCCAGCTAAGATAAGAGCTCATTGCCTCACTCCAGATCTGCTGCCTGTGTTTTTCACATGCACACAGACAGGGTCCTGATCTTTGCCTTGTCCCTAATTCAAAAAATGTAAGTTCTCATGCACCACAAGTTTTTCTCTTCCCAGTTCCCTGTTCTAAGTCACTGTTCAGCTAATGGTACAGGACCATCACAGAACCGGAGTCCAGAGATCATTAAGTAAGAAACTGTAACAGCTAAAAGGTATTTATACCCCCAGACCCAAAAGTGTCTGGGTGCTACAAAAAAAAAAGACTTTAATATAAACATCTATTACTATGAGATGCTTTTAACACTTGATCACCTGTCTCCTGGATGCTGAACTAGTAAAGGAAACAGGTACTTTAAAATAATCTGTCTCTGATAAAGCCTAACATGTTTCAAAATCCATCTTGACAGGCTGGATCTACCCCAGATAAATGTCAACATAAAATAATAATGATTCTTTTCTCTCTAAGCTTTTTTTCTGTGTCACCAGCATCTTGTCAGACAGAAGTTTCCCAGGCACAGCCAAGAGGGATACATGTTTCCAGAACAACAGATGGCAGACAGTATCCCACAACGCCTGTCTACCTCAGAAGACTTCCTTTCCCCATTCCCCCAAGAGCCAACCGATGTCCAATAGTCAGCTGGAAGCAGCTTTTGAGAGAAATGATGCCCCTATTCCCATCTACCTGCTTTTTTTTTTTATAATAAGTGGAAGTCTGGGATGTAAGAATTATGTCCTTAATTACAACACTAGCCTGTGACGGCTTACCAGCCTAAAAATCGGGCGTGCCCTGTCTGTCTCCTCTACTTTCCCCACTTTCTCCTTCCATATTCTCTCCCCTCCAGATGGTCTCTCTCTCTCTCTCTCTCTCTCTCTCTCTCTCTCTCTCTCTCTTCCAATAAAGCTATAGAAAGTTAACCATGGCTCATGATTCTTACATCACCAATATATCCAGCACTCTCTTTCGTCAGCATGGCCACAAGCGCCACCACTTAACCAACAGTTAGTACATAAAATGTTTGTCCTTCTGGGTCTGGGTTACCTCACTCAAGATGATATTTTCTAGTTCCATTTATTTGCCTGCAAATTTTATGCTGTCATTGTTTTTTCTCTGCTGAGTAGGAGTCCATTGTGTATATGTACCACATTTTGTATTTAGTAAATATAAAAATTAGTAAATAAATAAAAAACCAACCAACCACACTGATGGGTCACAATGTGGGTGTTACAGCAAGGCACAGAGATTTCTGATAATAAGACATTGCAATTAATGCCTTCCCAGCCTCAGAGTGGGTGGAGCCAGCTGAAGGCAACCCAGCCTGCATTTCAAGCTTTATCTAATGCTAGATTGCTAGAAGCAGAGCTTAATATCTAATAGCTATTCAAAGATACCTTGAGATAACTCTGACCATCAGCATTCTATCCCTACCCCATCAGGATGCTCTTCTACTCAGTCAAATTCACAGTCTTAGGGATCTTGAGCTCATGTCCAGCTGCGTAGACATCTGCTGTGTAGAGAGGAGAGAGCTTGAGTCCACAGACCCTTAGTTCTGGGTTTCCTGCTGTTGCCTTGTTTTCTGTTTCCTTATATCCATTTTCACTGATGTCTCCAAAATGGGAAAGTCACCGGCCCTGCAGGTGCCAGTTCCTCTGGACCAACCTTACCCTGACCTTTGCAGCGCTGACTTGGGATCATTGCCAGTGCCTTTGCCATGGTTTAACCTTGACTTTCAGGCCCTCCTTGTCTTTATGCTCTTGCTCTTTGAGCTGATTCTGCCTGTGTGTGGACATGTCTTCTCTGTTTCCTCTTTGAAAGAAGGCCATACCCACGGCCTTGCCTCAGCACACAAAAACACCTGAACAGCCTCAGTAAAGGCATTCTCTATCAGCACAGGTTTTCCCTAGTATACCTACCTAGTTCAGGCTTCTGCCTATCAACTGCCATTTCTAAGCCTGTTACTCCAAAGTGTATGTTTATCCCAGACCTTCCTCCTCTATGTGGTCCCAAATATTTCACATTGAACATGACTGAAACCCAGAATATCCTCTCCAAACCCTGAGGTGGGAGCATCTCCTCCTTCTCTGCTGACAGACCCTCCCATCATACACAGCTCAGGCCAGAGAATCTCATCCTCTTTAGACTGCCAGCCTACAGGAAGCCCAGTTTGCTCTGCCTTCTGGGCACACAGACATGAGTGTCTTGGTTTCATTAATCATGTTGTCTTCTGTTGTCTCTTCCACACTGAATTCCTGCCATGGACCCTAAGGTGTCCTTGTTTGTTTGCCTAGCAGTCAGAGCAGTCCCCAGAGGGCACCAGGTCCTGTCACCCCTAAACCAGAGCAATGACTGTGTCCTTGTGATTAGGAGAGTCCTCAAGAAGTATCTCCTGAGTCCCATACCCAGCCTGCCCCTTGATCCTGTGCATTGCTGTCCCTCCCTGCCCTCTCCCCTGCCACAGGCACTCTCCTGCATCTGGACCTTTGCCCTCCCTCTTTCTTCTCCTGTGACAGCTCTCTTTCTCTCTCTCTCTCTCTCTCTCTCTCTCTCTCTCTCTCTCTCTCTCTGGCTGGCCTCATCTTCTTCAGCTTTGCTCACATCCCACCTTCTCTGGGAAAGCATTAGAAAGTCCATGTCACCTGGCAAACCAAGTTAAAATTGTACCCACTCCTCCACCCTACACTAAAGCTGTTGCAGCTTGCTGTCTGCTGTCTGTGTCTTTCCCCTTTGTTCACGTGTTCATCCAAGAGGAAGATGGTTAAGACTGCTGTCTGTCTGCAGCCCTCCTGTGTGACTGAGGATGAACTCTTTAACCTCTCTGAGCTACCTGCTGAATTACATTTTGTAATGTTTTTCTTAACATATTACTTTTCAACGTAAATACAAGCTTCATGCCGGTCGGTAGTGGCACATACCTTTAATCCCAGCACTCAGGAGGCAGAGCCAGGTGGATCTCTGTGAGTTTGAGGCCAGCCTGGTCTACAAAGTGAGTTCCAGGAAAGGCACAAAGCTACACAGAGAAACCCTGTCTCAAATCAAACAAACAAAAAATACAAGCATCATGAGATCAGGGGTCTTTAATTCCCAAATATATACAAAATTCCTAGAATTATATATAATTCATTGTAGCTATGCAATAAATGTAAAATCAGTAAACATTTAGTATTCTGGTAGTGTTTGCTATAGTAAACATGAATATCTTATAGTTTTATCTATCTACCTTTCTGATTTCATATTTATTTTAAATTATGTGTACATGTGTGTGCCTGTATGGATATGTTCATGTGAATACAGAAGCCTTCTCAACTGTCAGATTCTCTGGAGCTGGAGTTAAGGGTGGCTGTGACCCACCTGAGGGTGGTGCTGGAGCCATACACAGGTGTTCTGCAAGAGTGGTAGACTTTCTTTTGTGATCCATCTCTCCAGTCTCAATATTAGCATTCTAATGTGAGTAGGAAGTGAAGAAAAATGGCTGGCTTACATGGTAAGCTGGTTAGCAGGGGGCTATGGGACATTAGGAGACCATTTGGAGGGGATTTCAGGTTATGGATAGAGGCCTGAGAAAAAAGTGGCAGGGTTGAGGAACAATGGAGTGATTCAGTTAGTACCTAGTAGTTCAGGGGGCCAATAGAGTCTTTCTTTGGTGAAAATAACATGAATTGAAGCAGTTAAACTATTTCAGAGAGGGCAGCAGAGACTAAGTTGGGGTGGTTTTGGCTGTGTGCTATCCCCACATTCCCACAAATGAAGCTCTTTAGTAAGAGACTGGGACTCCTGGTCTCATACCTGAGTCCTGTCATCATACAGTATTTCCCTGCAAGTGATTAGTAACCTTCAGAGGATGCCAAAGCTGACCCTAAAATGTAGTGACTCAGGAAGACTGCAAACCTCTAGTTAACAAAGAAAACCTCCATCATCCTGACAAGGCTTGGGGATCAAGGTGCTTGGCCAACCAGACACCAGAGTTTGATCCTGGAATCCTCATAATGGTGGAAGGGGAGAAACACCTCTGATAGTCGTTTTCTCCTTCACATGAGTGCCATGGCTGCACAATTCACAGACAGTGGTAGAGAGTTTATGACAGGAGTAATAAGTAATTAGTAAGAAATTCCCCTGGGTTATGTCCTCTGTGAGCATTAGGGCACATTGGCTGGTTTGTGGAAGGCCATAGGCTAGTGTGGGGAAAACACCCCTAAGGATTTGTGCGTATTTAATGCCTCAGCTCCTCAGCTCCCATCTTCATCCTTCATCCTCATTTCTGATACCTTCTGCCCTTCACCTGTCTCCCTTAAGCTCTTAGCCTCTCCTGTCACTTGCTTTGGTTTTGCTTCTTTGTATTTTTCATCTTTTATAGCCCAGGCTAGCTCAGAATTGCCAGTCTTTCTGCCTCAGCCTCTCCAGTGCTGGGATTACAGAACTGTACCACATTTTGCTTTTTCCTTTATTGATAGGGTCTTACTCCATAAACTTGTCTAGCTTGAAACTTGCTATGTAAACCAGGCTGCCCTTAAACTCATGGCAACCCTCCTGCCTCAGTCTTATGAGTGCTGGTCTCACAGATATGACCCATCATACCTGACTCTCACATGTCAATTTTTAAGAGATTGCCTCCTAACCTCTTACCCTGCTAACCCTGAATGATGAAGTCATCTCTCCATATCCTTACATTTCCATTTGTTCATCTCTTCTATGGACACTTAAATTGCCTCAAAGGAATATATAACCTATACTTGGGTACCATCCAGCACTGTAGTCATGTGTAATATTTTAATAATTAAAATCAAATTAGTTGGAAAAATAAAGGAAAGCTTACTCAACTGGAGGCTGGAGAGATGAGTCAGCAGGTAAGAGTACATGTACAGCTCCTCTAGAGGATGTATCATCAGTTCCTACCATCTACATCAGGTGGCTCAGAACTGCCTGTAATGCCAGTTCTAGGGGATCTGATGTCTTTGGACTCAGCAGGTACTTGCCAGGTGCTCATAGCCACACAGAGACATATATAATTTAAGAAATAATAAAAATGAATCTTTAAAAAATTTAATCAATCTAGCTGGGTGTGATGGCACACAACTTTAATCTCAATACTTGAGGAGGCAGAAGCAAAAGATCTCTGTGAGTTTGAGGCCAGCCTAGTCTACATAGTGAGTTCTCATACAGCCAAGGGTATATATGGAGACCCTATCTCAAAAAAATTTTTTACTTACTTGTACTAGCCACATTTTAGGAGCTAAAATAGGCTACAATACTGTACAGAGCACAGACAAAATGACACCTTCATCAGAGAAGGTTCTATTGATGAGCGGACATGGTGGCACACACCTGTAATCTCAGCATTCTGGAGGTGGAAGCAGGAAGATTGTCATGAGTTTTAACGTGAACTTTTTGTGAGTTTCTGGCAAGATAGATAGATAGATAGATAGATAGATAGATAGAGTATGTATATAGTGTGTATACATATGTATATTTTGTATATGTATATATAGTGTGTATATATATATTGTATGAGACAGACAGACAGAGAAGGAGTGAGGGAAGGGGGAACCTTGTCTCAAATAAAAGGAGGGGGTCTTCTAGAATATTTCAGTATTCCTCATTTGGGGCTTTTCTACTCTTGGGAGCTCCTTTTCACTTTTCCTTAATAAATTCTTGTTAGCTCTGCTAAAACAAAGAAAAACAACAAAGCTTCTACTTGGTGGCACTGGCCAGGAGGGAAGAGATGCAGAGACCAGGTCATCACAGCCACACGGATGGATGTTCAGGACACAAGGACGTGATAGTCATGAGCAACTGAGATCCGGGAGATGGGCAGGATGGCTGCTTTAGACTGCAGGTGATCCAGGGGAAATGTCCCAGGCTTTTAACCAGAGATCAGTAGGAAATGAGAAAAAGCTAAAACTGTCTGTGGGGTTAAGGAACAAGAGCCAAGACAGAACACCCCATGGGCAGACCTTCAGGATGAATTGGAAAGAAAACCCACAAGGCTGTGGGACAGGAGTCAGGAAAGCAAATCTGAGCCCTAGGCAGGGACTTTGTCAAAACACTGGCTAAAGAATTGGGTTCCCTGCTCCTTGAGAGAGCTGAGGTGAGGTTGTCAGAGGGACATGACATGGTCTGATTACACATTTACCTTCTGTCTCATTGTTTGTGAATTTATTTGTTAGTTGCTCAGATACCCGTGTAACTTGCTTGCACAATTCTGAGTATTTTACATCCCTATTGTGTTGAATCATACTCCCCCATACTTAGTTTATTAATAACTGCATTTAAATAAAAATCTTTTTTTTTTTTAGCTGAGAATCGAACCCAGGGCCTTGCACTTGATAGGCAAATGCTCTACCACTGAGCTAAATCGCCAACCCCTAAATAAAAATCTTTTCAGAAAAGCTTCTTCTATTGGGATTTGGCCTGGTCATAGATCACAGAAAAACTAGTGTTGGAGTATTTTGTCTTTCCTATGAAAGAGGCATGTTTTAATTCTGGGTAAGCCGCCGTAACATTTGTTCTACTAGCTTTTGACTGTGCGAAATGCAGCCCTTGATCCCAGGAGACGATGACACAGTAGATAAAGGCTCTTATCACCAATCCTGGAGACCTGAGTTCAACCCCCAAACTGGCGTTATAGAAGGAGAGAACCTATTCCACATAGTTGTCCTCTAATGATGTGTGTCCCTAGTATGCTCATCCACTGCCTGACACAATTATTTAAATGTAATTTCTAAAAGTTAGAAAAATGCTGCTCTTATGCCAAAGGAAATAAGGGATTACTATGACCCAAATTGGAGTGACCAAGGCTCAGAACATGGTTAGTTTATCATGTATAGGTTAGTATATGGTGTATAGATAGGTTACTTTATCATGAACATCATGTTCCACTGAGGAAGAGGTTACATAATTTTTTATAGTCCCCAAACAAAAAGAAATCATAAATCAACACATTTACTAAGTATACTGGTGGAACCATCAGGCAGATGGGACACAGTAGAACACAGAATCTCTCTCTCTCTCTCTCTCTCTCTCTCTCTCTCTCTCTCTCTCTCTCTCTCTGTATGTGTGTGTGTGTGTGTGTGTGTGTGTGTGTGTGAGTGAGAGAGAGAGAGAGAGAGAGAGAGAGAGAGAGAGAGAGAGAGATTGATTGATTGATTGATTGATTGTGTGGTTTTGAGACAGAGCTTCTCTGTGTAGCCCTGGTTGTTCTGTAACTTGATATGTAGATCAGGCTGGCCTCAAACCCTCAGAGATCAGCCTGCCTCTGCAGGCTGTGGATTAAAGGTGTGTGATAACAAAGTCTATTGGGGTCCAGCCCCTCGACAGCCTTCTCCTAGGACCTGTGGAAGAATCTACAACCAGCTGATAATCTAATCTTAGAAGATATGAAATGAATCTACGTACATGAAACTCTTTAGTCCATTTTCTTTAGTCTTCTGGGTCATTTCTCTGTCTACACAGCTTCTATTCTGCTTTCTTATTTAGCTCCTTTCTTGCCTGATTCGCTCTACATTTTTTCTGCTGTTCTCCCTAAGTACTATCATAATAATTCCTTCATCTAGTTAGGCCCCATCTAGGTTCTCATCCATCTACTACTTTCCCATCTCCTTCTTTCTTATCTTGTTCTTCCCCACCTGGCTCTTCCTCATCCTCTTTCTCATTCTTCTAGTTCTCTAATCTAGTTCTTCTCCAATCTAGTTCTCTCTCTAGTCTCTGAGATTTACACTTATATACCCATGCAATAGCAATGCTCTGGCTAAGACAAGGTCACCAGGCTGGAATTTCCTCAGGATCAAAAGGAGGGGCAATAAGATCCACACAAAAGAGCAGTAATTGCTGGGCAGTAGTGGTGCACACCTTTAATTCCAGCACTTGGGGAGGCAGAGGCAGGAGGATCTCTGTGAGTTCGAGGCCAGCCTGGTCTACAAAGCGAGTTCCAGGAAAGGTGCAAAGCTACACAGAGAAACCCTGTCTCGAAAAACAAACAAACAAAAAAAGAGCAGTAATTTCCAGCCATCATCTGCAACTCAAAAGGGAGGTGACTAATAGGGAAATGAATCAACTAAGGGCTAAGAAAAGGGGATTTATGTGCTCAAACTATATTCTTAGAAGTGGCTAGGTAAAGTGTTAGGAGTCCACCAGTGAGAAGTGAAAATAAAACTGCTGGGCTAGAGAGATGGCTCAGAGGTTAAGAGCATTGGCAGCTCTTCCAGATGTCCTGAGTTCAATTCCCAGCAATCATGTGGAGGTTCATAACCATCTATAATGAGATCTGGTTCCCTCTTCTGGGGTGTAGGAATGTATGCAGACAGAACATTGTATATGTAATAGATAAATAAATATTTAAGAAAAAAAGAAAAGAAAACTGCCTTATTTTCTTTTGGTCCCTTATCTGTCCAAGCTGTCTTGGCTACTGCCGTTTTCAGGCAGGGCAGGGAATGCAATCAGTGCCTAGGCAGCCTGAGTCACAACTTGATGTACCTGTAAGTAGAAACCCTGTAGTTCTGAGTTAACTGTTAAAAAGTAGATCTAAAACTACAGATAAGACCTTGGCAAGGGTCCTCCAATGATCCTGGCTGGGTGCTGCTAATGACATTAATTACAGAAAGGCCTGAAATTGGGGATTTTTGACTGTGTCTATTGTTAGCATAGTTGGAGAAAGTTATACAAATACTTTAATTATAGGGGAAATTGTGCCCAGTGAATGATGGAAAAGCTACAATAGTATACAAGAAATTCATAGCAGGAAAGGCCAATATTCAAAAGTGAATATCACCAAGACTCCTGGAGCCTTGGCTTTATCTTCTGGAAGAGTTCTTAACTCTTCCAGGTACAGCTTTGTCATAATCTGCTGAATTCCTACTTCATATATTTTTTTATGGCCCATAGCAGTGTGCCACAACAGCTTGGCCGGAAATCTTTTCTATAGATTTCAGGTCTTCTAAAACTCCTAGCTTTGGGGACAGGAGCTAGCTGTGTGAAAATGAAGCAGTACATTCCAGAGGTTGCTCCTGATTGTCACAAGGATGTTAGCTGAGATGCAGAGGTTGGTAGGAAATGGCTACTGAGGGGACCAGAGAGAATTTATACTACTTCTGCCTCTTGAACTTCAACTTTCCATCCTTCCACATGTGGAGGGCTCAGGGGCCTAGACACAGCTTCTGTGGTAGAGTTACTGGCAGGAACACTCAGATCCAGAAAAAGTCTTAAACTGATACCACCCATGGATCCGCCCAGGGATGAGGAAATACCTGACATCCCAAACATTCCAACCATTAGATAAGGTGGCCAGATGTCCTTGAGTCAAGCACATGCCTATTTTTGTTTTACAGATACCCCCTAGACAATTGTCAACCAATCAGGGTCCTGAACTTTGACTACCCCTCACCTCAACCTCTGCTGATAAAAACTCTACACCACTTGAGCTTTGGGCTCTCTGCTCTCACCTCTGCGTTAGACAGACAGAGAGACCAAGCTCAGAGCTTGAGGAGAATAAAGGCTCTTTGCTTTTATATTTGGGATTCAGTCTCTGTGGTGGTCTTTTGGGGGTCCCCATGATCTGGGCATAACACACAGTCTCCCTGTGGGATCTTCACAGTGTGGATTCTACAGGGAACTACAGCTCAAATTTTAGTAGTTGAGAAGGACTCAAGTATTTTTCTCAAGCAGGTAAAGACAGAAAATAAAAGGATTTCAAGCTATCAGCAAGGTGCTTACTCCACGGTAGGCCTCAGTTGAATTGCAGAATGTGGAGAAGGTTTCCATTGGGAACCTGGAAAGCTGTTAACTACAACTGTCTGCTCACGGTTGGAGAGATGGCTCAATGGTTAAGAGCACTTACTGTTCTTCTATAGGTCCCAGTTCAATTCCCAGCAACCACCTGTAATGAGATCTGGTGCCCTCTTCTGGCCTGCAGGAACACATGCGGGCAGAATACTGTATACATAATAAATAAATAAATCTTAATAAAATAAAATTTTAAAAAACTGTTCCATTCATTTTATGAGCAAGTAGTCCATAGGACACCCTGTAAGATGCCTCAGTGAGAGTGAGCATGTGTCAAGAAGGGAGCCAACAGGGCTGAAGAGATGGCTCAGAGGTTAAGAGCACTGACTGTTCTTCCAGAGGACCTGAGTTCAATTCCCAGCAACCACATGGTGGCTCACAACCATCTGTAATGAGATCTGGTGCCCTCTTCTGGCCTGTAGACATACAGGCAGAACATTGTATACATAATAAATAAATAAATCTTAGGAGAAGAAGAAGGAGAAGGAGAAGGAGAAGAGAGCCAACAGTGTGAGACAGTGAATGCCCAAGTACAGGATCCTTTCTCAATAGAACTCTAAAGCAACTATGCGTCAAAATGTAAAATAGTTGTGTCTCATGTTGGTTTTGTATGTTCTGAAGTTGTCTTCTAAGAAAGAAGTAAGGTTTTCAAAATGTCCATCAAAGTCATTGCTTCACTGGAGTGGCAGCATTAGTTTTCTGATCTCTTCTCAGTGCAGGGCTGTTACTGTGAATGGTGCAGGGCCCAGGCCTGAAGATGCTGAGCCATGGAGGCTTCATGAAAGCCATTGCTACCTTTAAGACTGGTAACAGGGAACACTTTCCTCTCTGAGAGGAAGTCATGGAATCTTCTGACTAGAAGTGGAGTTAATGAAGTACTAGGTAGGCTTACTCATGCTTTTACAGTTTATGCCAATTAAGAAACAAATGTTGAAATCCAGATATTGGATCTGAAGATGCTGGGAAACAAGGATCAGCAGTTTCAAGGGTCTCAAAGGGCAGGTATATCTGGTAGGTACAAGAAAAGACTCAGACACACAAGTTGTTGCAAGCTGATGAGTCTTGTCAGATCTGGAGATGTGCATTTTCTCTGCCTTCTCTTGATCTGACTCAACCCCAGTCTTTTATTGTAATTATACAAGGAAATGGGGGATGAGAAAATTCAACAGGTGAATTTTTCTGGGTTCTTCACAATAATTTCAAAAGTTCCTTTTGTAAATCAGCAAAGTGTACCTCGTGCCCCTTGACTGCACATAGAAGTTCCCAGGAAGAAAGCCAAATCACAGCAGCTTATTCTCTTTCAGGTTAATAAATTATCAGAACATCTGAGGTAATTACCTCAGAGGACATCTACTTGCAGTTTCTTAAAAAGCACAGAAATACAAGCAATGGTTTAAGGTACCATAGTGCCAGCTTTCTCTCAGCTTAAGTCCTTCTTCATCACTCTATAATTCTTCAAGTTGTCTTCTGACTAGTTCTGGACAACTCTTGTCTCTTATCCCATCTGTATGTCCTTCCATCTACAGTTTTCTGTCACCAGCCTTCTGGGATTTTCCCATGACCCACATAACAGCTTTAACCCCTGCCATTGTCATAACCTCAATATCATTTCTAATTTAATGGAAACCAATGCAGGAGAGAGAAAGAAAATCACAAAGAGCAAATAGAGTATGAGGATCACAAAAACAAGTAACAGTTGGATGGGTGAGAACATGACATGCATACACCATAAAGTCTGCCCTCAGGACAAAAGGGTTGTTTTCTCCCTGGCCCACAGAAGGCAGGCTTGGTAGATTATCCAGTGGGGCAGGCCCGGAGGGGTTGATGTCCTCATTCTCAGGTACTTCCAGCACAGATTTCACTGGCAACATGTCAGGCTTTTCATATGCCGTCGCTGGCATGAAGCCATTCATAAATGGGCTTAAAAGTAGTAGCTCTTGGGTTCTGGGAGGATTAGGTGCCTGTGAGTAAATAGCCCATTGTTTTCTTCACATCAGATTCTACAAAATCTGAGCAAACATTAGTGATATGTTACCTAGGAGGAAATTTAGGTATGGAGGGGCTCTGTGAATGGAAGATTTTGATCTCTACCCAGTGCTCTGCTGTGTCTATAGATATCCCCCAGAAAGATATGGTCTCAGTCATTGTGTGTGGAAGTATGAGAGATGCTTCATATTCTCTCTCAGTCCATCTTGCTCATGTTTTTTGGTTGGGATTCAGGGACTAACCACTGTGGCTGAGCAGACACTGCTCTGTGTCCACCAGGGGGCAAGTGCATCATTGTCATTAGAAGGCTGTTCTCTGCTTAGAGTTCTACCAGAGAACACATTCTTGTCTCAGCCTTCAGTTTTCTGATAGCTGTATTTGAGGAAGGACTGGGGAAGAAAAGGCTGTTTGGGGGGACAGACATCCCTAGCAGAAAGGCATGTGTGATGCATAGTCACAGTGAAGCCATGCCCCGACACAGTGTGCTGAGTGCCACAGCTAACCAGTGTCTTCTTCTTGTCCTTCAGGTCAACACCGTGATGCATTCTCAAGTCTTCATTTCAGGCCTCATACTACTTCTCCCAGGTAAGTGAGTAGGTGAGCTGGGGAATGCTGAGGAGGCTAGAGCTGGCAGAAGAGATGACAATCCTCGGGCCTTTTTGATTTTGGCTTATGTCGTGAGCAGAGAATCAGGATAAATTGTAGCTCCAAAGAACTTTCTTAACCTGTATCAATTTCAAAACTTATGGCTAAATAAACATGATCCCCAAGAACATGTCAGGCATGAGATGAGAATGCATGCATGCATTTGATGGACAAGTAAGGGTGAGTACACATACATGAATGTGATAAACAAGTATGGAGTGAGAACACTTGTATGGATTCTATGACAAGTAAATCTGATTTCATGTATATGCATGTGATGGACAAGTTAAGGGTGAGTGTATGTGCATAAATGGGATGGACAATTAAAGAGTGAGTGCATGTGCATGCTTGTGATACACAAGTATGGGGTGAGAGCACATGTATGGATGCTATGGACTAGTAAAGTAAGGATGATTGCATGTTACACGTTATGGACAAGTAAGGGTGAGTGCACATACATGCATGTTATAGTTAAAGGTTAATAAAAAATTACAAACAGAGCTTTCCATGCATGATGACTACTCAAAGTCAGCCTTCATTACATTTCTTTGTGTATTTTTTCTTTTTCTTTCTTTCTTTCTTTCTTTCTTTTCTTTTCTTTTCTTTTTTCTTTTTTTTTTGGAGCTGAGGATCGAACCCAGGGCCTTGTGCTTGCTACGCAAGCACTCTACCACTGAGCTAAATGCCCAGCCCCCGTATTTTTGCTTTTTAAAACCAAACTTTGGTGATTTATTTGGGAGCTGGGTGAAGGGCCCCCAAAGAACAAAAGAGCTAAAACAGTAAGAAAAGAATCAAAATAGTATTTGGCAAAATCGAGTACTGAGTGTCCCAGTAAGAAATACATTCATTATAGAAAAAGGAACATGCTTTCTAGGTCACGTCCCAAACTCACAGCCTAGGCTGCATATAGGTGATTGGTTAGGGAATCTCACAATTCATTATTTTGTGCTTTTGTTTGTTTATTTTTTTTTCCTGTTCTGGGATATAACACAGGGGCTAGCATGGGCTAGCCAAGGACTGTATCATTGAGCTGCATCCTTAGCCCTCAGAGTTCCTTTAAAGGCCACTGAGGAAGCTATTAGTATTAGAAATTTTATTCCATTATCCTCAAAAGAATTATATTTAATCATTTCAATTTTAAAATTGCATCATTACATTATTGGTTGTGTATTTTATTCTGTTTTTTTCTTTTTTTTTTTTTTTCAAAGATTGTTTTCATTTATTATGTATACAGCATGTATGGCTACAGACCAGAAGAGGGCACCAGATCTCATTACAGATGGTTGTGAGCCACCATGTGGTTGCTGGGAATTGAGCTCAGGAACTCTGGAAGAGCAGTCAGTGCTCTTATCCTGTGAGCCATCTCTCCAGCCCAGTCGTGTATTTTCTATGTGATCTTACTTTACTAGTTAGTAGGTCTTAGTCAAGTTCTGGAATGTCACTTTTAAAAATGGACCTCTGCTTAGTTTATGTGTGAGTGTGTGAGTGTGTGAGTGTGTGAGTGTGTGTGTATGTGTGTGTGTGTGTGTGTATGTGTGTCTATGTATGTATGTATGTATGTATCTATGTGCATGTTTGTGTCTGTGTGTGTTTTAAGGGTCAATCATAAAATTCAGAATAAGCCTCAGTCTCTCCTTTCTGAAGACTGATTTGAAGTTACTAAGGTTCTGCCTTGAAGCCAACAATGCTTTTCCAAAGCCCTGCCTGGCTCTGCTCTTTGATTAGAAGAGGTGTGGAAGCCAATGATTTTGTTGTCATAGCACTGTGGAGGAGGAGGAGGGACGGTTTGAGACAGGGTCTCCAAATCCTAGGCCTGCCTTCAACTCACTAGTTAGGTGAAGCTGGCCTTGAATTCCTCATTTTCCTCCCTCTACCTCCCAAGTTCTGAGTATATTAGTGAGTTCTAGGTTTACAAGTGAGTTCTGGGTATTCAAGTGAGTACTGGGTTTACAAGATTACTCATGTATGGCTTTGTAGTAGGAAACTTAAAAGGTCTTATTGATGAAACCAAACCTGAGGCCAGTTATTGGGGTGAATGCTGGAAGATCAGAGAAGCAGAACAAGCCACAGCTATCTCACCTTGCTAGTTCCTCAGGTGATCCTGTTTCCTCAGGCTGGAAGCTTCTGAGTCCTCCTCCACATATATCTCAGCTGAACTGTGTTGCTCCAAAGCTTAACTAACTACATGCTTTTCCTCCTTAGTTCCTGGTCCTCACACCTTATATCCCTTTTTCTTTCTGCCCCCACTCCCTGGGGTTAAAGGTTGGGTTTCTGGGATTAAAGGCATGGGTCACCATGCTTAGCTGTTTCTAAAGTGGCCTTGAACACACAGAGATCCACCTGGCTCTGCCTCCCAAGAGCTGGGATTAAAGGTGTGTACCACCACCGCCCAACTTCTGTTAGGGCTTACTCTTCCCATTTTCTAGCCACCATTTTTGGCTTTGTTCTAGTGGCTATCTGTTCTCTGCCCCCAGATATGTTTATTTCAGGGAACACACAATATTTCAGGGAACACAATACCCACCACATGGCTTTTGAAATAAAAAGTTTTAAATTAAGAAAAAAAAAATGAAAACATTTGATCTGGTCTCAGTGGCACCTGTTTACTATCCCAGCACTCTGTAATCAGAGGTGGGAGATCTTGACTTTCAGACAGACAAGGTATAAAAAGTCCCTGTCTCCAAAGAAAGTCACTCTCTGAAGAAGATAAAAGAGAAGAAAAGTCTTGTGAATATCATACAACAGACAAGCTGTTTTGTTCACAAATGTACCCATTAAGTAATCACACTAAGGAAGAATATGCTGAGAGGAAACTGTTTACAGTCTTCAAATTCAGACTGTAAAACTGGACATTTAATCATGGGATTAGAGAGGTAGAGGCAGCCAAGCGCTGGGAGTCTGAAGTCTGATTTATGCTGCAAGTTCTAGGCCAGCCAAGGCTACAAAGTGAGATCCTGGCTCAGAAAACCAAATGATAACAACAAACATTAAGTTGTCATTCCCTCTAACCCCCCAACAACACACGCACATGCAAAGTACACACACACACAAACTCACACAAAAACACCAATGATATGATAAAGAAGGCTACTGTTGTACCTGATTCTCATACCCCCCAGAGACCACCAAGGAGCCGGTTTTCCATGCAAGCACATAAGGATCCTTTTATTCAGGTTCAACCTGGGCCACCACACAGCAGATGGAAGGAAATGTGGTGGCAGCCACGAGCCCAGGTGTAGAGAGTTTTTATAGGGAAAAACCACAAGCCAGGAATTGGCAACTTGGGATTGGGTAGAAGGGATATGGCCCAAGCTGAATTTTTGAAACTATTGGTCTAGACTTTGGGTGTGAAACCACTTTTGAAATCATTGGGTTAGACTTTTGGCTGGGAACCATAACCCATTGAAAAGGATTATCTGGATTACTCAGCAGGATTATCTAGATATCTTCAGAGACACATTCCTGAGGTCCTTCATGGAACTGAGTACAGCAGGTGGCCTGAGATGGTGGCCCTTTCCCTGAGGTAGAGCCTGTAAAGTCTAGTCTAGGCCCTCATACTAGGGCTATAGTTCAGTGGACAGCACTTGCCTCACTTTCATAATACCCTAAATTAAATTCCAGTTGAATACCCACTACCTTAATTTTTCTGAAAAGAAATATGAACAAAATTTTAGGAAAATGTTGGTTACTAATTCTCCATTTCTTCCCCGTCTCTTCTTTTTTCCATCACAGGTGCTCTGGGTTCTTACACAGTAGTGGAAGATGTGGTGGGTCACCCTGTGACACTACCATGTACTTACTCAACAAATGGGGGAATCACTACCGCATGCTGGGGCCTGGGTGAATGTAAGCTTTTTCACTGTGCAAGAACACTTATCTGGACCAATGGCTACCATGTATCCTATCAGAGGAACAGCCGATACCAGCTCAAGGGTCATATTTCAGAAGGAAACGTGTCCTTGACAATAGAGAATGCTCTTCAGAGTGACGGTGGTCCATATTGTTGTATAGTGGCAATCCCTGGATCTTTCCAATTTGTGACCTATTCCTTGAAAGTTAAACCAAGTAAGCTTTCTGTATTTCCTTTGTTTATTTCTTCAAGAGACCCTAGTGCTCTGTGGACTAATATTTTCTGTTTTCCTCTAAGAAGGAAACTGAAGGTTGCTATAAATATGTTTATATATAGTGGAGAGTTCTGCTGTCAGTCTGCGCTGCCTTGAGCCTTTGAAATGGTTCTCACATCCTATCACACAATTTGTTGCCGAAATCTCGAAATGTCCATATAGAAGAAGGTTCTTTAAATACCTGTTCACTTGTGTGTCCCCCACCCTACCCCACCCCACATCCCCCCCCACCCCCGTAGTGTGCTAACAGATGAGCAGCAGCTGCTAGTCCATAATTGACTCTGACACACAATTCCCTCCAATCAGCTTTATTAGAATGAGGAGGCCCCAAGGCTGAGATCAGACCCCCATCTTTGAGGTTCATCCCTTGATGGGGTGTGAAGAGGTTTTCAAGGAAGGAGGAGCTTCTCTTTACAACCTGGAGAGGAGTTTCATTAAGAGCAGAAATGTGAGAGGGAGAGAGGGAGGACTAGAGAGAGATGGCTGCCATGACTGGAATGGCAGGTCTACAGAGGATCCTCTTCAGAGAGCAGCCTGCAGAATAATCCTCCCAGCATTCCCCCTCAGCAGTCTCAGGCTGGTCCCCAGAGCAAGGAGAAAGTCTGACTTGTTACATCTTTTAGTGGTGGAGGTGTTAGGTGCTAGGTCTCAGGATGAAGGCTAACTAAGGATCTTGTTAACATATCAAAGCAGACACTGGCTGCCCTTCCCTCAGCAAGGCAAGGACAGGGCACACCCTGCCCCCTCCCTAAATTCTCCAGTTTAGGGATTGGGCTGGGCTGCCCCTCCCCCAGCTGCTCTTCTCTATGTAACCCAGCCATTTTGGCTAGACAGGCCCCTTTGGGTTCTTGACCTCTTGGCCCCCACTCTTGGCTCCTAGCTTTCCCCTCTCCTCACATGGGGAGTTCAGTTTGCTGGTCAAGTTCACTCTGGAACCTTCTGGATGCCTCTGTCTGTTTTCTCCCTCATACCTTCAATAAATCATTTTTCCACCATGAGTAGGTGTAGTCATGTCTTTCTTTTGCTTCTTTTTTTTCTTCATTCACGAAGGAAGTTTCCTGTCATGTGATTTAGTTCACCATAGTTTAAGTGACAGAGAGTGTAGAACAGACAGATGTTGATTAGGTCCATAAATCAGGGGTGCTCTTGGGCACAGAGCAGACAGACTCTCACTATGTCAGAGAGCAGCAGGGAGGTGAGGCTGGACCTATTCAGACTGTGGGATGTGGTCTAAGGGTGCATGCCCATGTTCTAACAGAACTTTATGAAACCCACAATCTGGAACAAATGGTTACAATTCTTTGTTTCTTAGTTTCGTTCTTTCCTTCTGTCTTTCCTTCTTTCTTTCTTTCTTTCTTTCTTTCTTTCTTTCTTTCTTTCCTTCTTTCCTTCTTCCTTCCTTCCTTCCTTCCTTCCTTTCTTTCTTCCTTCCTTCCTTCATTCCTTCCTACCTTTCTTTCTTCCTCTCTTTCTTTTTTCATTTCTTTCTTTCTTCCTTCATTCCTTGCTTTCTTCCTTTCTTTCTTTCTGCTATTTTTTTTCTCCCAGAATTTCTCTGTGAAGTCCTGGCTAACTCTGTAAACCAGACTGGCCTTGAACTTAGAGAGCTCCCCCTGCCTCTGCTTCCAGAGTACTGGAATTAAAGGATTGTATCACGAGAACCAGGTTTTACATCTCCTTCATGTATATATCCCGATTTTTTTTTTTTTTACACTGACTAAAACAGTAGGCTCATGAGGACTTCCTGGCTCCTGGAGTTGTTCCTAATCTCTTTTTATTTAAGGGTTCACACAGACAATGGAAATCAAATAATAGATATACTAGAAACAATCTGTCTCTATATTTTTTAGTTAAGAACATTCTGTAGTCTTTCAGCTTCTAGATTTTGTTATACATCCATCCATTCATTTATTTTTGTGTTTAATTGGATTTTTTTTTAAAAAAGTACTCTCTCTCTCTCTCTCTTTTTAAAGATTTATTGATTTATTATGTATATAGTGTTCTGTTTGCTTGTATCCCTGCAGGCCAGAAGACAGAGCCAGATCTCATTACACAGAGTTGTGAGCTACCATATGGGTACTGGGAATTGAACTCAGGACCTCTGGAGGAACAGTCAGTGTTAATCTCTGAGCCATCTCTCCAGCCACTTTTTTAAAAAATTAATTCATTTATTTTTCTATTATCAGCTTGATACAGTATAAATTCTTATCCTGATAGTGAAATGTTTGATTGAGGCTTGCCCAGTAATTGAGTAAAACCAAAACTTGTTATAAGCCACAGTCATAATAGGGTCCCCCCTGCTATATAGCCTCCCTGCTTCTGTGGGTTACAGTCTGATTGTTCTTTGCTTTATATCTACATTCCACCTATGAGTGAGTACATACAATATTTGTCCTTCTGGGTTTGGGTTACTTCACCCAGGATGATATTTTCTAGTTCCATTCATTTGCCTGCAAATTTCATGAAGTCATTGTTTTTCTCGGCTGAGTAGTACTCCATTATGTGTATGTATCACACTTTTTAAAATCCATTCTTCAGTTGATGGGCATCTAGGTTGTTTCCAGGTTCTGGCTATTATGAATAGTGCTGCTATGAACATAGTTCCAGCCACTTTAAAAAAAAAAAAAAGATTTATTTATTTATTATGTATACATCATGTATGACTACAGACCAGAAGAGGGCACCAGATCTCATTACACATGGTTGTGAGCCAACTGGTGGTTGCTGGGAATCGAACTCAGGACTTCAGGAAGAAGAGTCAGTGCACTTAACCTCTGAGCCATCTCTCTGGCGTCCTAATTTTTTTTTTTTTTTTTTGGTTTTTTGAGACAGGGTTTCTCTGTAGCTTTGAAGCTTATCCTGGACTAGCTCTATACACCAGGCTGGCCTCGAACTCACAGAGATCCACCTGCCTCTACCTCATGAGTAATGGGATTACAGGCATGTCCCACCACTGTCTGGCCCTCAGTTGGATTTTTAAAACTGCATTTATTATTGTGTGGCAGTGTGTGAATGATTTGCATATGGTGGGATCGCATAACATGATGAATTTGCCAGTGGGAAAACTCTGGGGCTTGGTAATCTCTTTATGATTTTATGTGATTTTTAGGGATGTAAGTCAACTGACCAGGTTTGCAAGTCAAGGGCCTCTACCCATTGAATCATTTTTCTGGATCTCTGTTAATTGATTGAATGACTTATTGATTTTGGTACTGGGCCTTGCTTTGTAAATCAGGCTGACCTGGAACTTCTTACTCACACCTTAGCCTCCCCAGTGTTGGTATTATAGAAATGTGCCACCATCTCTTGTTAGGGTGAAGTCCATTCAGATGGGGCAAGGAGCCGCCTTTCAAAACTATGGCTGGGAGGCAACTCAAGGAAGCCTGAAGAAGCTAGTCATAGAGTATGAAAGAATGATTAATGGCGACAGCTTTGGGGAAGAGACATAAGGTTCCCAGTGCCTATCACAGGTGTGAAATTACGTTACTAACTTGGCTGAAGTTGAATGATTCTGACATCCAAGGGTGCCCACTCATGTGAGAATAAACCCCCATACACACAGACACACACACAGAGGAAGGGGAGGGGAGGGGAGAGAGAGAGAGAGAGAGAGAGAGAGAGAGAGAGAGAGAGAGAGAGAGAGAGAGGAGATCCCTACAAAAGAGTAAACTGCCTTGGGGATGTGTAGAAATTTGTCTAGTATTGGTGAAATTATTAAGGCTACTTCACGTAGTTAAAAGTGAGGTTTATTTTGTGGGGTAACTTACAAATGAAGGGGTAGGTGGCAGGGTCTGGCAAAGGTATGGCGCAGTCCGGCTGTGTTCTCTGGAGAACTCTGCTTGGTCTGCCTCCAGCGTCCAGGGTCCTGGAACCAAGAGAAGCCTCTCCTCTTGATGCTGGGTCTTCAGCATCCTCTTTCAGCCCTGCCTTGTAGGCGTGACCATTACCAAAGCCTCAGTAGGGGTTGGAACTTCCAGGCCAAGGCTGGAATGGCTATCCACTATATCTCCCCCTTTTGTCTAAATAAGAAGGTTCTAACCTAATACAAGACTATATACAAAGAAATGGTTATCAAATATTATCCAGAAGTAATGAGGGATAATGGCCTAGATAACTTGGAATTACAATCAATGCAAACAATACCAAGCAAAAAACACATACTAAAATCCAGGGAAGTATAGAGCATGGGTAGATGGCATGTTACAAAGATCATTCCAAAAGGTGTCCTATCCTAAAGAACCTGAGTCTAATACTTAATATATTTTATTTAAGATATACATATATATATATATACCTATATCTATCTATAGATAGATAGATAGATAGATAGATAGATAGATAGATAGATATAGGTATAGATATAGATATAAAGTTGTAACTATAACTGCTAATCTTCAACCTCATCAAAGACCTGAGAAGGAATAGAATAATACCTGAGAAATGGGAGAAGGACACAAGCAACTTTTGGGAGTCTTGCAAGAGTAGACAGAGACAGCTGGCAGCCTGGACAGTCACCTAATGTTTCTCAGAATCGCTGGTGCATTCAAATTGGCTACAGGCCTAGAGTATCTGATAGACCATTTTCTGAAGCAGGGATTCTGAAAGACCATCTTACACTCTCTTGGCAAAGTAGAGTGGTCGCTTTCCTTGTGTCCCACTTGTCCAGAAAAGATAGCATTTGTACTGTCAGCAGTTGAGGCAAGGGCAGTTCTTTGCCCAGTAGGCCATTTTGTGCCAAACTTCCAAATGGAAATGTCTTAGAAGCTCAACATTCTCTTGGGATCAAATTGGTGCTGCCAGGAGCAATTGTGTCTCACGTCAACAGAATTCTAATTTATTTAAATGCCATATTTTCTAGGTCCATGAAGTGTTTGAAGATTACCTGTCCATCTGACCTATGTATTTATAAATCTGGATAACCTAACTAACATAATTATAGAGATGACAAGCATAGGTGTCAATAAATCTATAAGTCTTATCTACCTAAACAACCTGATGACTAAGGCTTCATGTAAACAAGGCAAACAGTCTGTAAGCAAATGTACAGTAAAAGGACAATGACTTTAAAATTGTGACAATACACAAAATATCTTTAACAGAGGTAGGAATGTATAGTGCAGTATGTAATATGATAGTAATCCTAAATATATATCAGTATACAGAATATCTTAAAAAGAAGTAGAACATACATACAGTATGACAGATATAAATTTACATTTGTATCAGTATACAAATATTTCAAATAAGAGTAAAAACATGTGTACATTATAACAAACATAGTTCTGTATTTATATCAATATACAAATTATCTTAAATAGGAATATAAAAAGTTTATATTTGTATCAACATATAAGAATTCATAACAGTGCAAATTACAGTGTAAATTATCTAAGGCTGTTATTTTACTAAATTTGTTTACTAATGTATATGATAGTATACCATAATACCTTATACCTATCCATTCCATTTCTTCTCCCCCCCCCCTTTTTGAGACATATTTTCTTTCCTTGAGGAGAGTACTGAGGTTAACAGTTTCTTCCACTCCCAACCCTAGAACCATCATCCATAACCCTGAGAAATATGAAACCTTAGGGAGAAGGGGCGTTGTTTTCTTAGAATTGCTTCCTACTGTTTAGGGGGCAATGGTATCTCTGTTGGGTATTATGAGAAAGCTCAGATAGTTAAATCTCAGTTAGACTAACTGTAGATTCTGCAGCAAGTCTCAGAGTAACGGGTAAGATTGTCTGAAATTTTGGCAAAAAGTGTAGTATGATGATGATTACCATGGCATCATCCTGGATTGGGTAGAGTTGTTGTTGTTGGGGCCCCATCTTCCTTCTGGAGACTTCAGAGATTGCTTTTGGAAAAACTTATTTTTTATCAGAATGGAAGGTTTGGATTTAAAGATGACATGACATGTAAGAAAGGATTCCGAGAAATCAAGAGTAAGCATGGAGAGAATTAGAATCTTGAAGACAACAGTCCCTTATAATTGGTTTCCTTCTGTCTCACATCAGAGGGCTCTTCTGATATGGGACTGAAGAATCTCTCAACCTTTTCTTTTATCAATATGCTTGGGTTTAGAGAAGGAGTGAGCCAATTCCAACTCCAAAGCCAGCTTGGTTTATCATTGAATTGGAACCACAACTATTCTAGATTGATAGAGATATAGATGTTAGACAGTGATATTTTACCCTGTGTAGATTGGTACCAATAGTTTCTTTCTTTCTGCTGTAAACATCCAGATATCCAAGGCCTTGTGATTTCTGGAAGATGGGTATTTCCATTATCCTGGAAAGACAAAAACAGAACCCTACCCCAACCTTTGATTGTTAAATTTTTCTTACAACTTGAAGAGATGTCACATTTGTGGATGATCTTTTACTGCTCCTCATCAAGGGGTTTCTCCTGTTCAAATCGAATTTTTATTAATTTTGTTGGTATCCATAGCTTTTCTTCTCCTGCAGAAACAAAAGCAAAACCCCTTCCCCAACATAGGACATATCCAGGTTTCCATTCTGAGGTCAACACATCTTTGAAATAAACCGGTTGGTTTAGCTCAGGAGTTTTGTCTGTCGTCCAATGTCTCTCCGCAGCTGTTGATCCTTTCTCATCAGCATTGAGAAAATTCAAGGTTAATAAAGCACTATGCAATCTATTTCTAGAAGTCATTGTTACTTGTTGCTCTTTATTTAGCATATCCTTTAAAGTTCAATTAGATCTTTCTATGACTGCTTGGTCTGTGGGATTGTGTGGTGTACCTGTAACATGCTTTATATTGTAATAAGCAAAGAACTGTCTCATTTTATTGGAGACATATGCTGGGGCATTGTCTGTCTTAATTTGTACAGGTATTCCCATGATGGCCATAACTTCTAATAGGTGTGTAATCACAGAATCAGCCTTTCCAGAACTCATAGGAGTTGCCCACTGAAATCCTGAATAGGTGTCAAGAGTATGGTGCAGATAATTTAATCTTCCAAATTCTGCAAAATGAAACACATCCATCTGCCAAATTTCATTTCTTTGTATACCTTTTGGATTGCTCCCTGCAGGTAGTGGAGTTTGGTTATAGAAGGAACAAGTAGGACATTTTTTCACAATATCCTTAGCTTGTTGCCAAGTAATGGAGAAATCCTTCTTCAAACCTTTGCTATTTACATGGTGTTTCTTATGAAATTCTGAGGCTTCTAGCACATTACCTATTAGTAACTGATCAATCTCATCATTACCTCGTGCTAGAGGTACTGGCAGACCTCTATGGGATCTGATATGTGTTATATATATATATAGGATGTTCCCTTTTTCTAATATGTATGAATAATGAAGTTAATTCTGTATTATCAGGAATAAATTCAGCAGTTTCAATATGTAAAACAACTCTCTCTGCATATTGAGAGTCAGTGACTATATTGAAGGGTTCTGTGAAGTCCATCAGTACCATAAGAATGGCATACAATTCTGCTTTTTGTACAGAGCTGTTCGGATTTTGTACCACTTGACTTAAGTCTCCTGATTTGTATGCTGCTTTCCCTGATTTATTTGCATCAATATAGAATGTGAGGACTCCAGAAATTGGCTTTTGTCATACAATATGAGGAAGGACCCATTCAGTCATCTTTATGAATTCTATTCTCTTGCTTTTGGGATAATGGTTGTTAATCTCGCCCAAAAAGTTACTGCAGGCTCTCTGCCAGTATTCATTATCTTTCCATAGTGATGAAATTTCCTCATTAGTTAAAGGTACTACAATTTCTGCTGGGTCCATTCCTGTCAACTGGAGAAGTCTTAATTTATGTTTTTGAATCAAATCAGAGATCTTTTCTATATAAGTCTTTAATTTCTTATTTGGTTTATGTGGTAGGAATATCCATTCCAATATAATATCTTCCCTCTGCATCAAAATACCTGTGGGGGAATGTCTGGAGGAGAATATGACAAGAATGCAGTTGAGTTCTGGATCCACATGATCCACGTGTGCTTCTCGAATTGTCTTTTCTACTAGAGCCATTTCCTTCTCAGCTTCGGCTGATAATTCTCTTGGACTATTTAATTCTTTGTCCCCTTCTAGAGTATTAGCCAAATTTTGTAGCCCATCTTTGGGTATTCCCATGATACCCAATAAGTTGGAAATGCTTCCTAACAACTTTTGAAAATTATTAAGAGTCTTTAATCGATCTCTCCTCAGTTGTACCTTTTGGGGTCTAATTTTTTGTAACTCTATCTTATATCCTAAGTAATTAATAGAATCTCCTCTTTGTATTTTTTCAGGAGCAATTTGCAGTCCCCAGTGAGGCAAAACTTTTTTTACTTCTTCAAACATGCTTTCTAATGTGTCTAACTTTGGATCAGCTAATAGGATATCATCCATATAGTGATACATTATGGATTGTGGAAACTTTATACAAATTATCTCCAATGGCTTTTGCACAAAGTATTGGCATAAGGTAGGGTTGTTTAACATTCCCTGTGGGAGGACCTTCCATTGATATTTCCTGAATTGTAATAATTAGGAACTGTGAAGGCAAATTCTTCTTTATCATTTTCTTGTAAAAGTATGGTAAAGAAACAGTCTTTTAAGTCAATAACTATTATAGGCCATTCTTTGGGTAGCAGAGAGGACAAGGGCATCCCAGTCTGTAGGGAGCCCATTGGCTGAATTACTTTATTAATAGCTCTCAGATCTGTCAGCATTCTCCAATTACCAGACTTTTTTTTAATAACAAATACAGGAGAATTCCAATGTGTTGATTCTTCAATGTGTTGAGCATTTAACTGCTCTTGAACCAGCTGTAGCTGGTTCTAAAGCTTGTAGCTTCTCTTTTGTCAAAGGCCACTGTCCAACCCAGACAGGTTTATTAGTTAGCCATTTTAAAGGTAAGGCAGTTGGTACTTCTGAGAGTTCAACAGCAGTTGTGCTCTGTTTGTGTACAGCCTGAATGGTTAGTGACTGTTTTTTTATAGCATGTTATGATATTCCTAGCAACATGCATTGGCCTGTATTCCTTTTCTGAGAGTGTAGGAATTTTAATCTGGGTATTCCACTGTTGTAACAGATCTCAGCCCCAAAGATTTACTGCTACATTTGCTACATATGGCTTCAGCCTTCCTCTCTGTCCTTCTGGCCTTATGCATTCAACCCATCTCTAACTCTGCTTTATCTGAGATAGGGTGCCAATTCCTAAAAGTTGGACATCTACCTCTTGAAGAGGCCAATTCGGATGCCATGATTTTGGTGTAATTATAGTCACATCTGCACCTGTGCCTACCAGGCCCTCCAGAACCAAGCCATTAATTCGAATTCTAAACTTTGGTCTTTGTTCATTTATGGAAGTCTGCGAAAATATTTGTTTTATTGTGTTCTTTGTAAACTGTGATTCATCTATCATAGCTGTTTTATCATCCATTGCAGTATCGGTTTTTACATTAGGCATTGGTTTATTCAGTTGTCCTGGAGAGGAATTTCTTCCACAGTGGCTGGGAATGTTCTTACCATATTTGAAGCGTTTCCCTCCAGTAAAGGGTTGCCTCATATATCTATCTTTTATCTGCACTCATTGGTCCAATGTCGGCCTTTGCCACAACTTCTACATAATCCAGGAGGTCGTTGGGGTCTCCTGTTTAGGCTACTCCTAGAAGGAGTATTACTTCTAGGATTATACCA
Organism: Onychomys torridus; assembly: GCF_903995425.1. Taxonomy (NCBI): domain Eukaryota; kingdom Metazoa; phylum Chordata; class Mammalia; order Rodentia; family Cricetidae; genus Onychomys; species Onychomys torridus. The sequence goes on along the minus strand of NC_050450.1, from coordinate 34,944,802 downwards.
TGTATAGTTTTTACTTATATGACCTGGTATACCATATTTAAAACATTTGGTACCACAGGGCCTTCTTTCACCTCTGGGATCTGTCTCTCCTATCCAAGCCTCATGTCTGTAGTTAAGAGATTCAACACCATTAGTATACTGAATCCATTATTCCAAAGGAACTGATCTGATCTTTAATGGTGTATTGCATTCTACATTAGCATTGTCGAATGCCAAGGACTCAGTTAATACTTTTCTTAATTCTTTATTTGACACAGCTTTTGTTATAGCTGTGTTCAGCCTTTGTAAAAAAAAATCAGTGAAGGGTTTGTGTGGTCCCTGAAATATCTTTGTGTATACCTCAGTTGCTTTTCCAGGTTCTGAAATTTTTTCCCAAGCATTTAGAGCCGCTGTACGGCATAGGGATATTGTATACACATCATAAGTGGTTTGTACATTCCTGTCAGGGAAACATCCTTCACCAAGTATTTGATCTTGGGAGATCACAAAACCTCTGAGTTTACCTTGTTGTTCTAAATTTCTTGCCTCTTCTCTCAACCAGCTTTTCCACTGTAACTGCTGGCTATATTCTAGAAATTGACTGATGCCAGTCATCTGAAATGATTCTATATGAGCTAGACCACGAATTTAACATCCGTTTTACATATGTGGAGTGTATCCCATATGTAACTACTGCTTCCTTTATATTTTTAAAATCCCTTGTTGAAATTGGTTGTAATGTATGTGTCATATATGGCTTGGGGTGTGTGTCATCTGCTGGCTTCTCATGGATGATAACAGGATAAGCCATTGTATGGAAGCCATTTGGAGATGTTACAACCTGTATGGTCTTGCCCTTCTGCTTATTAGGTCCCTTGTCATGTTTATTGAGAGTTTCCTCCAGGGCTTGTAAACAAGCACCTAGGGTCTGTTCCAGGGAGTAAACCTCCTCTCTTGTAAGGGATTCCAGATTTTTCATGGAATCATGGAAGTTTTTATGTTCTTCTGAAACACATGATTCCATAGACTTTATCTTATCAATTAATGATAATTTTTCTTACTTATATAATGTCTGAGTAGCTACAACTTCACTCTGGAGAGTTAGTGTTCTATCCATTAAATATTCATATTTATTATCAGTGAAATCAATTTTGGGTACAAGCCTGTTTTGTAAATTCTGGTTAGCAGATTCCAGAGAGAGAATATTTTTATGTAAGTCCTGGTCAGCAGATTCCAGAGAAAGCATCTTTTTCGGTAAGCCTTCATTGCTATCTTTTAAAGCCCGTAAATCCTGGTTAGCAGATTCCAGAGAGAGAATATTTTTCTGTAAACCTTCATTGGTATCTTTTAAAGCCTATATCAGTCCCAATAATGACTCATCTTTGTTCTTATTATTTAACCAGAGTTTGAACACTGTGTGAATTATTACAATGAATGCCAAAATGGTACAGGCCAGATATAGCTTAGGGAGGTCGTATATTTCCAGGAAAATGTCATTCATCATACAGGCACAAAGGTTTTTAAATTCTTGTGATGTAATGTTGTCAGCCATATTACAAGAATTACTCAAAATTTGTTAGTCAGTTTTAAGGTGTAAAATTATCAAGTACTTTTACTTGAACTAAGCTTACCTTTCTGTGGTTTTGGGTGGTGCAGTAGCACTTTTCAGCCAGCAGGAGGCGTTGGTATAGCTCCAAAGCAAGGCCTGCTGGCAACCTTGGCTGGCAGCAGCTGAAGGCAGGAGCCAAGATGGCGGGGAGCCGGCACTCAGGGGGGAGTGCGAAGGCCTCACTCACAGCGGTTTTCGCTGGTCTGGGGGCTAAGCTAGGGAACTGAGACCCGACTAGCTGCTCCCTTTTTTGGGAATGGAACCACGTAGGTGTTCCCTGGTTAAATGGAACTTTGCAGGCGGGTTTAGGTACCCACCAGCCGGGGAGGAGGCTGAGGGTAGGAGCCGCCCAAGACTTTGGAATTTGCCCCACTTGAGCGCCAGGTATTGGTAAAATTATTATGGCCACTCCACGTAGTTAAAAGGGAGGTTTATTTTGTGGGGTAACTTACAAATGAAGGGATAGGTTGTAAGGTCTGGGAAAGGTATGGCACAGTCCGGCTGTGTTCTTGGAGAAGTCTGCTTGGTCTACCTCCAGCATCCAGGGTCCTGGAACCAAGAAAAGCCAAACCTCTCCTCTCTCTCTCTCTCTCTCTCTCTCTCTCTCTCTCTCTCTTTCTCTTTTGGTTTTTCGAGACAGGGTTTCTCTGTGTAGCTTTGTGCCTTTACTGGAACTCACTTGGTAGCCCAGGCTGGCCTCAAACTCACAGAGATCCACCTGGCTCTGCCTCCCAAGCACTGGGATTAAAGGCGTGTGCCACCACTGCCCAGCAAAGCCTCTCCTCTTGATCCTGGGTCCTCAGCATCCTCTCTCAGCCCTGCCTTGTATATGTAACCATTAAGGAAGCCTCAATGGGGGTTGGAACCTCCAGGCCAAGGCTGGAATGGCTGCCCACTATAGTCTAGCATGCCTGAAACCTTGGGTTATGTCCCAGAACTGCAAACACAATAACCTAGTAAGGCCTGTGGTTATAGCTTGGGAAGGCAGTTGTCCAGACACATTCCCACCTAAAACTCTTAGTTAGAGTCCCAGCACCCAGAAGTGGGATAAGCATGTCATTACAGCATAACATTACTAATTTAAGTTCATTAATTGAAGGTTTTATGGAGCTTAGAGATTTGTCAGCAGGTCAGTCCTTACAAAGTCACCCTTAGTCAATGTAGTCCCTAAGTGAGCCAGCAACTGTTACCTACTTTAACAACCAAATCTACATCTTCTCATGGTTTTAACACACACAGCTTCCTCATCAGGTGTGCTGGGATCCTCATCAGCTCCTTAGGATTTTCCCATTTTCCTGGGAGAAAAAAAATGGCCCAGGGCAAGAGAAGCAAAGCTCCCGAGTTGGTGATTCTTTCCTGGGGTTTGTTCTCACAGTGATCTTCCGATTAGATTGTTTTTCTCCACCTCAGAGATTTATACTCTCCAGGGAGGGTGTGTACTGTGCTCAGGCCTCTGCCCACACATTAGACTGGACCAGCAAACTAACCAGACCAGGTTATAAACAGACCCCTGCTGCTGGGAATAGTTCTATTGCAGCACAGCCACACCCACTCCTTGCTCCGTTGTCAGCAGTGACTTTCAGATTGATTGACATGAGTGCTTGCTCCTGGACACCTGTTTTTAATGTCCCTGAAACAAAAATCCTTTCATCTGACCCTCTACATAAAGAGGTTTGAGGTCCAGTGAGAAGGCTCAGTGGGAAAAGTTACCCACTGTTATACTTAATGACCTGAGTTCAATTCTTGGGCCCACGTGGTGGGAGGAGAGAAGAGACTCTGAAAAGTTATCTTGTAGCATCCATATTTGACATCCCACAAACACACAAATAAACAAACAAACAAACAAACAAACAAATAAATAAATAAATAATTGTACTGAATTTAAGGGGGATGCTATACTCACACTACTTCCCCACACACAGTAGCAACACTACAAGTTTGTCTTTATTTCAAGATGAACACACACTATACTAAGGAACTACATTGTATTCAAGGTAAAGAAGAGTTTTCAAGGTATCATTCCTCATTGCTGAGGTTTCATTTTGTAGTCAGCACAGTCAAGATCAAAGGAGATTACTTACAGGGAACACATGTGTCTGCTGACACAGACAGTATGAGTCCTGGATGACTGTTTGATCCCAGCACCACTTTGCCTTAGCTCCTGTCTAGGAACTCTGCACACTGAGACCATCAGTAGCTGTTTGGATCCTTGCAGCACTTTGGATGCTGTTGACTTGTGAATTCTAGGTTGAACCTGCCTAATCCTAACATTCCAAGTCTACAGTGCTCCAAAATCTGGAACCTTTTGAGCACAGACTTGATAATTGCCCTTGAAAATTCAACATCATGAAAGTATCATGTGCAGAATGATCCACAGTGTATAAAGTTACCTTTTAAGCTACATATGTAAAGTGTAATTATATGAATGCCACATCAATCCATGTTTATACTTGAGCCCTACACATAAGATATTATCTGTATGCAAATATTCCAAATACTTATGCAAGATTTAAATTCTCAAACTATCACAAGCATTTTTGGATAAGGGGTATTCACCTGGTCTGTCTTACATTGGAAGGAACCATAGACAATATCCACTCTCTACCCAATTGTGCAAATCCCGTTTAGTTGGGGCTTGTGTGGGATCTGCATACTAAGATGCAAGGCTGTATGTTTTGTCCTCTTTGGACTGACTGAAATGAACATCATGGGCCTGGAAATGTGGGTGAAGTCAGTCACCACTGAGAGCAGTGTCAGCCCCTCAAAACCTCACAGTCTCACAGCTATGCTTAGACATCTGAGGACCTGACACCTGTCATTAGTACAGTGTGTCCTTAGGAACATGGCCTCTGTGCTCAACTCCATGTGGTAAGTGCAGCTGCCTCCTATTGGTCCTGCCCAGTCCTAGTTGGTCAATGACAAAGAACAAAAGTTCAGGAGGAGCCTCTCTGGGGACAGCCTGTCATGGGTGCTACAACAGAAGCACTTGCCTATTCTTGCTTGACTGATCCTTGTTTATTTTGATTTTCAAATCCAGAAATTTCGACAAGTCCTTCAGCAAGACCCACAACTGCAGAAAGACCCACAACTACAGGAAGACACACAACTACAGGAAGACCCACAACTACAGGAACACAAACAAGTACAGGAATACCCACAACTACAGCAAGACCCACGACTTCAGAAAGATCCACAACTACAGAAAGACCCACAACTACAGGAAAACCCACAACTACAGCAAGACCCACGACTATTTCAACAATACCCACACATGTATCCACATCACCCCAAGTCTCATCCTCTTCTCATCCAACACCAGCACAAATACAGACTCACACACCAGGTACAACCCAATGTGGTTCAGGACCTAGAGTCCTTCTCATGAGAGTCGGTAGGACATAGACACTGAGTCAACTCAGATGTATAATATAGGTGAAGAGCCCAACAACAGCTTCACAAAGTCTGATTCCCATTCATAAGTTACATTCACCCTCTGCTGTGCAAGAGCTTGAACATGGAGGACATCTATCTCTCTATATCAGACTCCCCAAGGATTCACTACTAGCCAGGCTTAGGTGGATCATTGATCTAGGATAGCTCATGAGGATGGTGGGAATCTGGTCCAGTTAGACATGACTATCTGATGAAAAATTAAGGACTGACTGAAAACTAGGGTCAGGATTGGGAGACTCTTGACCACTTACATCCATCCTGAAATTGGACCATCCAGCTGAGGCCATAGCTCAGAGAAGATATCATTTAGCATTTCATGAGCACCAGGCAGCATGCTATGTTTTATGAAACAGAGTTTAATTCTCAGACAATTATGTCCTATATTAACTGTGACCTGTCCAAATTATGTAGTGACAAGAACTGGCAGAGTCAGAAATCTCATGGTGGAAGTTATGAGGAGAGAAATTGGCTCAGACTCTGTCCCTGTTCACTTGGCTTCGAAGCTGGTTCTCTGATTCCAGGATGGGCATGGATGGTGGGAGGGTTTGTACTGTTTCCACATCCTCACTGGAAAGGCATCCAAGCACCACCCTTTTAAAGAGGCAGTGGATTCCTTATAAAGTTTACTTTAAGGATCTCTCAATTTATTCATGTAGCATGAACAGTGTAATGTAAGTCCTTTATAGGAATGAAAAAAACAATACCCATTGAATTCGAAGGCTTCAGGAAATGATTTAACATGCTCATGCTTTTGAGTGAGGCCATGTTGTTCATACTTCATTGAAATTGCCTACAGGTAAAGTTTACATTAGTGGGTAGTAACTTGATGTACAGATAGGGAGAAGTTTGCCTTATTCGAGGCAAGTTTAGGTTCTAATAGTCTACATCTAGGAGTGAAAAGCTAGCTGTGAGAGGGTTCCCAAAGCTTCCTAAAATCTGTCCAATCCCTTAGTGAGGGCTGGATTCTGACAAGAGAAGAAGCCACATAGCCTTTTTGTTGTGTCAGTAATCTGATGGGAGTATTTATTTCCCTGTCCTCTCATTGGCCTTCGGGTACTTTCAAGCAGGAGGACTCTGAAGGACTGAGATATACACCAAGTGTGCAGAGAGCTCTAGCTTATAACTGGGATTTTAGAGCACAGGATTTGTGAGAACAACCCTCTGTTCCAGGCAGCTGCACACACTGAAGAACTGTGAGATCTCTCTGGATGACAGAGCTTTACAATACTCAGGTTCTGCCTGCTTAAGAGAACGGGCACATGAACTGAGTTTGGAGAGCATGGACAGGTTTTTGACTTCATGGAAAACTGAGATTTAGAAGAAGTATTGGTACATGAGTCCATATCACCTCTGGGTGGTTGTTTAGTATAATCTTATATTTTTATTGTTGATTTCCTAAAGAATTGTAGTTGAGGGTTGACTGTCCTGTAGGGAGAGGGCAAACACCCTGGCTACTGCAGAAAGAACACACATCCTCACATCCACCTCGGTGCTCATCTCACTTGTCCCAGATACTATTCATGGAATAAAGGATGTGAGGTTATAAGAACAAGGAAAAAGTGACCCAGGCTAGGGAAGGAATTTAAGCTCATGATGCCTTTTACCAAGAACTGAATTGGGCAACCTGTGACCGTCTGACATTTGTGTTGTCCTATCATTAGTTCAGAAGGACAGTCACATCCTCTCACATGTTTGAGTGTCAGGACAAAACAGCACAGTAGTACAGAACAGGAGGGTGCTGATCAAGTGTAAGGATCAGGTTGTAGTGAGGTAGGGGATCCAGAAAGACTCTGACAGGTCATGAGAAGCCCAGGTTTAGGTATTCCTGTCTGGCCACAACCAACTTACTCCAAGATCCTCCCTTGTTCTGAAAAGGGAAGCATTTAGAGGATGAAGATGAGTCAGAAAACACAGGAAGTCACTCTTAGTACAGGAATGGGTGGAGGACAGGAGACCTTGTCTCAATCAGTCATTCAACCAATTGCCACCCAATAAATAAGTAAATTTAAGACAGAGACAGAGACAAAGAGGAGAGAGAGAAGGATTCCATAGCACAAAGCAGGCTGCAGAGTAGGATTCATCACAAGTGTGATGCTGCTACCCTGAGAAGAACTCAGTGATGAAATGATCCATCTTTTCCATGTTGTTCAGAGAGCTCATCTCCATGGAAAGAAGTGTGAATAATCTGGGGTTGAATTAGGTCTGCAGTTAGGGGGTTAGAGAGAAACTTCCAGGTCCCTCTCCCGAAAGGTAAAATGACCCTTGTCTTGATAAATTGTGATCTTAACTGAGTGTTCGATCCTCCATGTGTTGATATTGACTATATGTGTCAGAGGAGTTCAGGAGTCTAGAATGGAAAGTATGAGACAATTCTGAATCCTGATAAAGCTGTCCAGAATGTTAGGACACAGATCACTTACTCAGACAGTGCCCATCTTTGGATACATTTCTCAGAGGAGACAGCTGAGGCAGAAATGGGTAGGAAGGAGCCATTCCTGCTTAGAGGCCGGGGAGGCACTGGGGAAGGTGGCAGTGAGTTTTGTTTCTATTTCCTTGGTGGGCAAACTCCAAAGCTGAAACAGTTCTTGCGTTGTTCTCATTCCAGAACCCACTACGATTTATCCACATCTGACAACAGCTGAGGTGACAGAAACCACATCCTATCCTCTTGCAGGTAACAAGGTCTCCTCCCTTATCCCCTTGGAAGGTCCAGATCTTGATGAAGCTGGTGAGGAATAGGCACCCTCTGCAACACTACAGGTCTGACATTGTCAGTGGTGGCAGGGACAGAGACACAGCTCCATTCTGCCTCCCCACAGCATCCTCAGTTGGTCCCTGCCCCCATAAGCTCTTCCATTCAGGCTAAGCTAGGCTGTATGTCTTCTCAGAAGAAAAGAATGTCAGGGACAGTCAACGTGATGGAGTCTTGAAGATATTTAACTCAGATCCTAAGCACCTGGTCATTACAAAGAGAGATGCTTAGGGAAGGAATGGGGCACACTGAGGCACACTATGGTCTTCTCCATGAAGAGCACTTAGGTTTCTTAACCTGAGTATACATGTGATGTGGTGGATCTCAAGTCAGGTCTCTGGAGATTGCTAAGAAATACTTCATCTCTCCTGCTTCTGTTGGTTTTGAATCCTGCTCCAAGATGTAATTTACAGCAAATATATTTGAATAATTTTCTTCTACAGACATAGTTAAGATGTAGATTTCTGAGGGATATTTCTTACGTTCAGGAATGGGAGAGAGGGGTTAGAAATACCAGGTTCCACGGGATTATTCCTGGAAGGTCTTACTAAGGGTCTAAGTCAAACAACAGAGCTTAGACTGTAGATGTTGCCTAAACCTAGTCATTGCCTTTGGTTCCTTGGAAGGGCTCTCACACTGAGTAACATGTAAGCACAGGTATGTGAAAATGAGAAGGGCTGTGAGTCATCCAATCTTATTCTGCTGGGCAGGCCAGTTTTAGCAGTAGTTGGGACTCCCATAGACCTGTAGTGTTCCCAATCTGTGTGACACTGTGTGATGAGATGTCTGTCATTTGACAAAATTAGAAATACGGGGCATATGATGTCTGCTGCTTCATCTGTAAAATGCAGTGAAGGGCTTCTTGTCAGGATGTTACAAACCTTATATATGTCTGATATAGGATTCTGTGTTTCATAGACACAGAGAAACAATGAAAACAATAGACCCCTTGTTATAAAATAGACATTTCAAATGTACTTCAAATATATGATGTTCAAAACATGCTGTCCAGTGTGTCTCCTGCCATATTGGATATTAACTCTCTTGTTGAGCAGATTGGAAGAACACTTTGACATCCTCAAAGGACTTTAGAATAATTACACTGTAAGTATATTCCTCTCCAATTTGTTAGCCTGTTAACTTGTTTATCTTCTGGGAAACAATTTGTATTTAAAGATTTTTGTCTGTAAAATTAGTTCCCAGATATTTGCATTAAAAAAAGAAAAAAGGAGGCTAGAGAGATGGCTCAATGCTTAAGAGCGCTGGCTTGCTCTTCCAGATGTCCTAAGTTAAATACCCAGCACCCACATAGTGTCTCGGGGTCATCCATTATGAGATTTGGGGCCTCTTCTGGCAGACAGGCAGACATACAGGGAGAATAAATACACAGAAGGAGGAGGAGGACGAGGAGGAGGAGGAGGAGAAGGAGGAGAAGAAAACAGGAAAAGAAGTCACTTATAATGGTATCTTCGTTATTCTTAGGACTCAGGAAATTAAAACAAATATCAGAATTTTGATGCTAGCCTGGACCATTAGGCCACTTGGGTTACATAGTGAGACCTTGTCTCAAAACTGTATATAAATAATTTAATAAAATATATAAAAATAAAGAAATGAAGAGTTGGACACTTACAAAGGATGTTTGAATTCAAGATGTATATTTATAATCTCCTAATATTGTTTTTCTGCCCACTGACCATTCTCTAGAGAGCCCACTGGTGATTATTTTTCCCACACACAAACCTCCACACAAGGTATTAAGGGTTTAGACATTCTCAATTTTGCACGATTTTTTTCTAGACTTTCTTGAGAAAAATCTAAGGCCCTCTGCTTCCAGGTTTCTTGCCAGAGATCTTTCTTTACAAATAGCAGAGGGAAATCATCAGTAGGATTTTTCTCTTTTGGTCCAGGATGAAGCAATGTTTGTTTTAGTATGTGTAAGCACTGAAGCAGAAATGGTGGTTGAGGTAAGAGAAAAGCCAGATGGGGGGTTGTGAGGATTATTTGGCTGTTGGAAGCAGCAGAGCCCTTGTTGGCATGTGCAAGGTCCTGGGTTTGAACTGCCCAAAACCACCCAGCATCATTAAAACCCTCAAGACAAGGTGGAGATCTATATAGGGCCAAATGGCCTAATTAGTGCTTTCATACCTCTTGACAGTGAAAGCATAACACATGAAGGCTAAAAGGTAAGTTTCTTTTGTTTGACTTTTGAGACAGAGTCTCATGTAGTCCAGCTGATCTTGAACTTACTGCATAGCTGAGGATGACCCTGAACTCCTGACCCTCCTGCCTCTGTCTTTCAGGAACTGAAATAAAAGGAGTGAATCCCACCATAACTGCCCCCTCCTTTGAGACATCACCTTATTTCATACCTCAGGAGGGCCTCAAACTCACAAACTTCCTGTCTCAGCCTACTGAGTACTGGGGTTATAGGCCTGTGTCACATGCCCAGATCGACACTAAAAATGTAATGATCTAATTGACACTAGCGTCCAGTGTACTGGCAGATATGGAAAGAATCTCTATTTACTAGTTAAATAACAGAAACTATTAAGTACATGTTGCTAAGGGAGCAGACTTCTGGTTCTGCATATCCAGGTTGTTCTTGCCCTCGGTTACCTGAGTAACAGTCATGCTTAGCAGCAAGGAGGAATAATGGAGTTAAAGTCATAATAAGTCATAGCAGAATCTGGACTCTTAAGAGGTCAAGCTATCTCAGCACACAGGTTTCTTTTCAGGGTGTTTGTTTGTTTATTTGTCTGAGACAGAATCCCATGGAGCTCAGGCTGGCTTTGATACTGCTATGTAGCCTGGAAGGTTCTGTTTTTCCTGACCCTCCTGCTTCCAAGTCTCAGCTCCTGGGATTCAGGTGTGCACACCCATGCCTATTAATAGTAGCATACATCTTGAACCAGAAGATCAAATTCCTAGACTCAGTTTCCTGGTTGAAGAAAATTTGTGAAGATGAATGAGAAAGTATAAGCATCGCTGCCATTCATAATTAGGAAAATGTTATGATGTAAATGTTCATATGGGCACATTGGACACATTGGAAATCCAAGCACTCAGGAGGTGTACATAGATCAGAAGGTCAAGGTCATTGTCAATTAGTGAGTTTGAGGCCAGCCTAGTATACAGGAGATCCTGTAAGAATAAGAAAAGCAAAGCAAAGCAAAACAAACAACCCCCCCTTTTTTATATATTCATTATTTTTTTTTTATTAATTATGTATACAGCATGTATGACTGGAGACCAGAGGAGGGCACCAGATCTCATTACAGATGGTTGTGAGCTACCATGTGGTTGCTGGGAATTGAGCTCAGGAGCTCTGGAAGAGCAGTCAGTGCTCTTATCCTGTGAGCCATCTCTCCAGCCCAGTTGTGTGTTTTTTATGAGATCTTACTTTGCTAGTTAGTAGGTCTTAGTCAAGTTCTGGAATGTCACCAACTTTTAAAAAGGGACCTCTGCTTAGCTTATGTGTTTGTGTGTGTGTGTGTGTGTGTGTGTGTGTGTGTGTGTGTGTGTGTGTGTGTGTGTGTGTGTGCGTCTATGTGTATGTGTGTATATCTAGTACATGTAAGTGTCTGTGTATTTTAAGGGTCAATAATAAAATTCAGAATAAGCCTCAGTCTCTCCTTTCTGAAGACTGACTTTCAAGTTACTAAGATTCTGCCTTGAGGTTAACAATGCTTTTCCAAAGCCCTGGCTCTGCTCTTTGATTAGGAAAGGTGGGAAGAGTTAGTGATTTTGTTGTCATAGCACTGTGGGGGAGGAGGAGGAGGGCTGGTTTGAGACAGGGTCTACAAATCCAAGGACTGCCTTTAACTTACTAGTTAGGTGAAAATGGCCTCGAATTCCTCATTTTCTTCCCTCTACCTCCCAAGTTCACTAGTATACTAGTGAGTTCTAGGTTTACAAGTGAGTTCTGGGTATGCAAGTGAGTACTGGGTTTAGAAGCATTACTCATGGCCTGGATTTTGAAATAAAAGTTTTGAATTAGGAGCTGGAGTAATGGCTCAGTGGTTAAGAGTACCAATTGCTCTCCCAGAGGACTTGGGTTCAACTCCCTGGACTCACATGGCAGATAACAACTGTCTGTAACTCTAAATTCTGACACCCAAACACAGACATACATGCATAGACCAATGCACATAAAAAATAAAGATAATAAATTCCTTAAAAATATTTTTTAATTAAAAAAAAAAGAAACATTTGATCTGGTCTCAGTGGCTCCTGCCTGCTATCCCAGCACGCTGTAATCACAGGTGGGAGATCTTGACTTTGAGACAGACAAGGTATAAAAAGTCCCTGTCTCCAAAGAAAGTCACTCTCTGAAGAAGATGAAAGAGAAGAAAAGTCGGGTTGGGGATTTAGCTCAGTGGTAGAGCACTTGCCTAGCAAGCACAATGCCCTGGGTTCAATCCTCAGCTAAAAAAAAAGGAAAAGAGAAGAAAAGTCTTGTGAATATCATACAACAGACAAGCTGTTTTGTTCAGACACAAATATACCCATTAAGTAATCACACTAAGGAAGAATATGCTGAGAGGAAACTGTTTACAGTCTTCAAATTCAGACTGTAAAACTGGACATTTAATCATGGGATTAGAGAGGTAGAGGCAGCCAAGCGCTGGGAGTCTGAAGTCTGATTTATGCTGCAAGTTCTAGGCCAGCCAAGGCTGCAAAGTGAGATCCTGGCTTAGAAAACCAAATGATAACAACAAACATTAAGTTGTCATTCCCTCTAACCCCCCAACAACACACGCACATGCAAAGTACACACACACACAAACTCACACAAAAACACCAATGATATGATAAAGAAGGCTACTGTTGTACCTGATTCTCAAACCCCCCAGAGAACACCAAGGAGCCGGTTTTCCAAGCAAGCACATAAGGATCCTTTTATTCAGGTTCAACCTGGGCCACCACACAGCAGATGGAAGAAAATGTGGCAGTGGCCACAACACAAGTGTAAAGAGTGTTTATAGGGAAAAACCACAAGCCAGGAATTGGCAACTTGGGATTAGGTAGAAGAGATATGGTCCAAGCTGAATTTTTGAAACTATTGGTCAAGTCTTTGGGAATGAAACCACTTTTGAAACCACTGGGTTAGACTTTTGGCAGGGAACCCCAACCCACTGAACAGGATTCTCTGGACTACTCAGCAGGATTATCTATATATCTTCAGAGCCACATTCCTGAGGTCCTTCATGGAACTGAGTACATCAGGCGGTCTGAGATGGTGGCCCTTTCCCTAAGGTACAGCCTGTAAAGTCAAGTCTAGGCCCTCATACTAGGGCTATAGTTCAGTGGACAGCACTTGCCTCACTTTCATAATACCCTAAATTAAATTCCAGTTGAATACCCACTACCTTAATTTTTCTGAAAAGAAATAAGAACAAAATTTTAGGAAAATGTTGGTTACTAATTCCCCATTTCTTCTCCCTCTCTTCTTTTTTCCATCACAGGTGCTCTGAGTTCTTACCCAGTAGTGGAAGGTGTGGTGGGTCACCCTGTGACACTGCCATGTACTTACTCAACAAATGAGGGAATCACTACCGCATGCTGGGGCCTTGGTGAATGTAAGCTTTTTTATTGTGCAAGAACGCTTATCTGGACCAATGGCTACCATGTGTCCTATCAGAGGAACAGCCGATACCAGCTCAAGGGTCATATTTCAGAAGGAAACGTGTCCTTGACAATAGAGAATGCTCTTCAGAGTGACGGTGGTCCATATTGTTGTATAGTGGCAATCCCTGGATCTTTCCAATTTGTGACCTATTCCTTGAAAGTTAAACCAGGTAAGCTTTCTGTATTTCCTTTGTTTATTTCTTCAAGAGACCCTAGTCCTCTGTGGGCTAATATTTTCTGTTTTCCTCTAAGAAGGAAACTGAAGTTTCCCACCTAAAATTCTTGGTTAGAGTCCCAGCACCCAGAAGTGGGATAAGCATGTCATTACAGCATAACATTACTAATTTAAGTTCATTAATAAATGTTTTATGGAGCTTAGAGATTTGTCAGCAGGTCAGTCCTTACAAAGTCACCCTTAGTCACTGTAGTCCCTAAGATGCTGTTGCAGGCTGGTGACATAATTAAGGACATAATCCTTACACTAACTCATAGTGGATACTAGATATAAAGCAAAGAACAATCAGACTGCAACCCACAGAACCAGGGAGGCAACATAGCAGTGGAGACCCTAGGATGACTGTGGCTTATAATAAGTTTTGGTTTTACTCAATTACTGGGCAATTACTGGATGTCAGAATCATTCAACTTCAGCCAAGTTAGTAACATAATTTCACACCTGTGATAGGCACTAGGAACCTTATGTCTCTTCCCCAAAGCTGTCTCTATCATCGTTCTTTCATATTCCATGACTAGCTCCTTCAGGCTTCCTTGAGTTGCCTCCCAGCCATAGTTTTGAAATGCGGCTCCTTGCCCTACAGAATGGACTTCACCCTAACAAAAGATGGTGGCACATTTCTATAATACCAACACTGGGGAGGCTAAGGTGTGAGCAAGAAGTTCCAGGTCAGCCTGATTTACAAAGCAAGGCCCAGTACCAAAATCAGTAAGTCATTCAATCAATAAACAGAGATCCAGAAAAATGATTCAATGGATAGAGGCCCTTGACATGCAAACCTGGTCAGTTGACTTACATCCCTAGAACTCACATAAAATCATAAAGAGATTACCAAGCCCAGGAGTTTTCCCACTGGCAAATTCATCATGTTATGCAATCCCACCACATGCACATCATTCACACACTGCCACACAATAATAAATGCAGATTTAAAAATACAATTGAGGACCGGGCAATGGTGGCACATGCCTGTAATCCCAGCACTCAGGAGGCAGAGGCAGGTGGATCTCTGTGAGTTCGAGGCCAGCCTGGTCTACAGAGCTAGTCCAGGATAGGCTCCAAAGTTACAGAGAATCCCGTTCTCAGGAAACTAAAAAAAAAAGAAAAGAAAAAAAAAATAGGAGGCCAGAGAGATGGCTCAGAGGTTAAGTGCACTGACTCTTCTTCCTGAGGTCCTGAGTTCAATTCCCAGCAACCACCAGTTGGCTCACAACCATGTGTAATGAGATCTGGTGCCCTCTTCTGGTCTTCAGTCATACATGATGTATACATAAGAAATAAATAAATCTTTTTTTTTTAAGTGGCTAGAACTATGTTCATAGCAGCAGTATTCATAATAGAAAGAATCTGGAAACAACCTAGATGCCCATCAACTGAAGAGACTCTGAAAAGTTATTGCCTGGCATCCGCAATTGTGACTTTCCACAAACACACAAATAAATAAATAAATAAATAAATAAATAAATAAATACATAAATAAATACATAAATAAATAATTGTATTGAATTTAAGATGGATGCTATACTCCCACTACTACCCCACACATAGTAGCAACACTACAGTTTGTTCTTTATTTCAAGGTAAACACACACTATATTAAGAGACTACATTGTATTCAAGGAAAAGAAGAGTTTTCAAGGTATCATTCCTCATTGCTGAGGTTTTATTTTGTAGTTAGAACAGTCAAGATCAAAGGAGATTACTTACAGGGAACACATGTGTCTGCTGACACAGACAGTATGAGTCCTGGATGACTGTTTGATCCCAGCACCACTTTGCCTTAGCTCCTGTCTAGGAACTCTGCACACTGAGACCATCAGTAGCTGTTTGGATCCTTGCAGCACTTTGGATGCTGTTGACTTGTGAATTGTAGGTTGAACCTGCCTAATCCTAACATTCCAAGTCTACAGTGCTCCAAAATCTGGAACCTTTTGAGCATAGACTTGAAAATTGCCCTTGAAAATTCAACATCATGAAAGTATCATGTGCAGAATTGTCCACAGTGTATAAAGTTACCTTTTAAGCTACATGTGTAAAGTGCAATTATATGAATGCCACATCAATCCATGTTTATACTTGAGCCCTACACATAAGATATTATCTATGTGCAAATATTCCAAATACTTATGCAAGATTTAAATTGTCAAACTAAGCCAAGCATTTTTGGATAAGGGGTATTCACCTGGTCTGTCTTACATTGGAAGGAACCATAGACAATATCCACTCTCTACCCAATTGTGCAAATTTCATTTAGTTGGGGTTTGTGTGGGATCTGCATGCTAAGATGCAGGGCTGTATGTTGTGTCCTCTGGGGACTGACTGAAATGAACATGCTGGGCCTGGAAATGTGGGTGAAGTCAGTCACCTCTGAGAGCAGTATCAGGCCCTCATAACCTCACAGTCTCACAGCTATGCTTAGACTTCTGAGGACCTGACACCTGTCATTTGTACAGTTTGTCTTTAGGAACATGGGCTCTGTGCTCAACTCCATGTGGTAAGTGCAGCTGCCTCCTATTGGTCCTGCCCAGTCCTAGTTGGTCAATGACAAAGAACAAAGGTTCAGGAGAGGAGCCTCTCTGGGGACAGCCTGTCATGGGTGCTACAACAGAAGCACCTGCCTATTCTTGCTTGACTGATCCTTGTTTATTTTGATTTTCAAATCCAGAACTTTTGACAAGTCCTTCAGCAAGACTCACAACTGCAGGAAGACCCACAAATACAGGAAAACCCACAACTACAGGAAGACCCACAACTACAGGAAGACCCACAACTACAGGAAGATCCACAACTACATCAAGACACATAACTATTTCAACAAGACCCACACATGTACCCACATCACCCCAAGTCTCAACCTCTTCTCATCCAACACCAGCACAAACACAGACTCACACACCAGGTACAACCTAATGTGGTTCAGGACCCAGAGTCCTTCTCATGAGAGTCGGTAGGACATAGACACTGAGTCAACTCAGATGTATAATATAGGTGAAGAGTTCTTAGCTGAGCCCAACAACAGCTTCACAAAGTCTGTAATTTCCCATTCATAAGTTACATTCACCCTCTGCTGTGCAAGAGCTTGAACATGGAGGACATCCATCTCTCTATATCCGACTCCCCAAGGATTCACTACTAGCCAGGCTTAGGTGGATCTTTGATCTAGGATACCTCATGAGGATGGTGGGAATCTGGTCCAGTTAGACATGACTATCTGCTGAAAAATTAAGGACTGACTGAAAACTAGGGTCAGGATAGGGAGACTCTTGACCACTTACATCCATCCTGAAATTGGGCCATCCAGCTGAGACCATAGTTCAGGGTGGCTATCATTTAGCATTTCATGAGCACCAGGCAGCATGCTATGTTTTATGAAACAGAGTTTAATTCTCAGACAATTATGTCCTATATTAACTGTAACCTGTCCATATTATGTAGTGACAAGAACTGGCAGAGTCAGAAATCTCATGGTGGAAGTTATGAGGAGAGAAATTGGCTCAGACTTTGTCCCTGTTCACTTGGCTTCGAAGCTGGTTCTCTGATTCCAGGATCAGGCCTCGGCCATGTGCATGGATGGTGGGAGGGTTTGTACTGTTTCCACAACCTCACTGGAAAGGCATCCAAGCACCACCCTTTTAAAGAGGCAGTGGATTCCTTATAAAGTTTACTTTAAGGATCTCTCAATTTATTCATGTAGCATGAAAAGTACAATGTACATCCTTTATAGGAATGAAAAAAACAACACCCATCAAATTCAAAGGCTTTAGGAAATGATTTAACATGCTCATGCTTTTGAGTGAGCCCATGTTGTTCATACTTCATTGAAATTGCCTACAGGTAAAGTTAATATTAGTAGTAGAAATGGCCACTCTGTACAAATGACAAAACAACACTGTTCATAACATCACCGCTCAATTCCTATTTTCTTCTCTGGCTTGTCTCTCCATGAATTCTAGAAGCTCAAATGTCAGTCCACTGTGCCTACCCTGATTAACAGTGGCACAGGATGTGCTCTGCAAGTGACGCCCCTCCCACAGCTTTTGGGTTGGGCCAGCTGCAACATCTGCAGTGCTCTCCCCAAATTCTTTTCAGTTCAGTGTCTGACTTTTCTGTGCTTGTGAATGTGTGTCATACATGTAGTCTTTGAAATTGTGCCACAGACCACCAGCTCTAGGGAAAACACACTGCTTTGTTGTTCAAATATTTTTCTACTCCATGTTTAATGTTAGAATTTAGATGCTACACAGGTTTCAAGACCCTTTCTCTTTCACTAAAGAAAACTTTGTATTATTGTGTGCATGATGTGTGTGTGTGTGTGTGTGTGTGTGTGTGTGTGTGTGTGTGTGTGTGTGTGCAGGTTCCACTGCATCTGTGGATGTCAGAGGACAACACTGTGGAGCTGGCTCTTTCTTCCTGCCTTTTCAAGGGCTCCAGGGATCTCACTCAGGTTGCAGGCTCTCCTAACCCTTTCTAAAGTATCACAGTGCAAAGTAAATACACAAGATGTTCATTTCCTAGCCCATTTCCAAAATGTACATCCTGATATGGTACCTTGGTATGATGCCTAGATATCTGTCTCTGTAGGTCTCCCAATTTGTGTTTTGTTTTTATTAGTATTTTTGTTGTTGTTGTTTTCAAGACAGGGTTTCTCTAGGGTTGGGGATTTAGCTTAGTGGTAGAGCGCTTGCCTAACAAGCACAAGGCCCTGGGTTCGATCCTCAGCTCCACATTAAAAAAAAAAAAAAAAAAAGATATCAAGACAGGGTTTCTCTGTGTAGCTTTGCGCCTTTCCTGGAACTCGCTTGGTAGGCCAGGCTGGCCTCGAACTCAGAATTCCGCTTGCCTCTGCCTCCCGAGTGCTGGGACTAAAGGTGTGTGCCACCACCGCCCCGCTGAGCTGCTTCTTTTTTTTTAAAAAAAAAAAAGAATTTTTATTATTCTGATGCCTATTAAACTTTTCTATGACTTCATAGGAGGGGCCTATGTGGCACTGTTCACTGTTATACTTTTTGTGAATGGGGCTCCTGGAGTCCTGAGCATACATCATAAATGTAAGTTCTGCTCAGACCTGAAAGGTGACCTCCTCTTGTTCTTTCTTCAACATCTCTCTCTCTCTCTCTCTCTCTCTCTCTCTGTCTGTCTCTCTCTCTCTCTCTGCAGCAGTAGCACTTGGTTTCTCTTAGAATGGAGCTTTGCAAAACACAGCCCATGTGTGGTCCAGAGCTGAAGATAGTGTCTACATAATTGAAGACAGTCCCTTAACCTACTGAATGAGTCCCAGGGGCCCTTTACTGGCCTTCTTCCTGAGATTGGAAAGACAACAACCGGATTGGACAGTGAAAACACCCTTTACAGCTCCAGGACTATTTTCTGTGTCAGTTCATCCAGCAGTGGTGGAGAGGGTGACCCTCAGCTGTTTGTACTCAAACTCCCTGTTAACATCATCTTAATTCTTATGTTCACAATGCCTCAGTCTCTCCAATCACTGCAGTGTGTTCTCTGAAACATGAACTTTTTAGTATTTTGTTGTTCCTCTAGTCAACACAGCATCTGTAATAAAGGAAATAGACTCCTGCTTTGATTATTAAAACTATTAAGAAAGGAATGGGATTGAAAAGATTTTTTTTTTAAAGTGAGCACAGGTGGATGACATCCTGAATTTAGAAGCATTTCATGATCATGTTTTATCTATCATATTGTAATTGGAAATGTCACTTCCCCTCCCCCCCCAAGGGGTAAAGTCATGGGCACACTCAGATTTTAATTTCCTGATAGATAAACAGAAGGAACTCTAACGTCACCATTAGAATTGGCTATGCTTTCTCACAGCTCTGGAAATACGATGCATTATGATGTGGTTGATCTTAGGATAGGGATGGGTGTTCCATGTCAGGAGAGGTTGCCATGGTGAGAATGGACCAGGAAGACATCAGGGAAGAAAATAGTGGACAAGGACTGAGTTCATCAGTGCTGTTTCCACTGCAGTCTGACTTGGTGCTCAGTGTCCTGTCCTCACCCACTGGACTCTGAATTAGGTGCTGGAAGGAGACAATGCAGAAATGAAGGGGAAAGAGGGGAGCAGGACCCAGGCTCTCTGCCTGAGGGAAGTCCTGTTCCAGGGCTTCCAGTGTTTGGGACTACCACTGGTTTCATTGAGAGTTCTAAATTTCTATAAATTTATAGTTCTCTTCAGGTTTAAATTTATTTCATAAACACAATTTTTATAGTGGATCAGTTTGTCACAATCAAGGAAATATTTGGTTTTGCTAGAGTTAACAAAGGCTGTTGTGTTGGTATGTTGGTATAATGGTTCCCAGTCTGTTGAGAAGAGCAGATTTTCAAGAGGGTACTAATTTCTATATCAGAGTGAGTAATCCCCAACACCAGTTAGAGACACTCAGCCCATAGGAGAGCAGGATGCTGGGTCTCAGTCCACAGTCCACTGCTGTTCCACAGAGTTCTAAGAAATGAATATGTTTCTGATTGGGGTTTTTTTGGGGGAGGACAGATGGTAAGAAATTGCATTCTGCGTTTGCCAAATGGAGCTTCTCTTGTCTGCCTTAAAATAATTGTGTTTAAACTACAGTGATTTACTCTTTTTTCTTCTTTACTCTTTCTTCTCTCTCTTTTCTTTTTTTTTTTTCTTTTTTTTGAGGCAGTTTTTTTTCTTAATTTCTTTTTTTTTTTTTCTTAAATTTGAGGCAACTACACATCACATCAGGTCTTTTGCAATTATAGCCTGGATTTGTAGCTTTTCTAGAAAGATTTGTCAAGATCAGGCTGGGTTCTAGAGAGATGAGGCCACTAGATGGGGCCATCCACCCCTGCACTCTCCTGCCTCCTTCCTGATTCCTGTCTGGTGGCTGCAAGAGCTCTGAGATTGTGATGTCTGCTCTGTTCTTCAGTCTTCCTAGAGATGCCTGACAGACATGAAGGGGTCTGCAGATCTGTCTCGCTGTCCCACTTACCATTTCCAAATCTTGCTTGAACTCAAGAACATGGTGACTAGTGACATTCTGTGAAAGCATGTGGGACTCAGTGGAAAACAGGTCATTAACATGGGCTCCAGTACTAGTCAGTAGTAACAACAGGGTAACCTCCATGTCTGTTTGCTGTTATGTCCACACTTACCTCGGTGGACAGTGGTCATTGCAATGAGAGGTGACCGGTGAGAAGTCTTTGAGCAGTGGAAACATTCCAGAATGCATGTGCCAACCCTAGCAGATGTTATAGTAATAGCTGATGTCCAGTTAGAGCTGAGTCAGTGATTTTCATATTATACCCACAAACGTATTTTGCATGCTGTCTGATATGTCTTTAAAATAATCGTGTTTCCCTTTGATATAGCTTGTGTTTGTATTTTTGTTATGCAATAGAAAAATATTACCAGTTGAGAGGACCGATAGAAAGATCCAACATGAATTTTGTTGATATTCCCACAGAGAAATCAGTCTTGTTGATTTTATTATTGAATTTCCTTTTTTTTTTTTTTTGGTTTTTTGAGACGGGGTTTCTCTGTGAAGCTTTGTGCCTTTCCTGGAACTCACTCTATTATCCCAGGCTGGCCTTGAACTCACAGAGATCCACCTACCTCTGGCTCCCAAGTGCTGGGATTAAAGGCGTGCACCACCACCACCTGGCTTGAATTTTCTTTTAATCTTGAACTTTGAAGATAATATTGATTCTGTTACCCATAATCTGCTGTGGACTAGCTCATTACAATACTTAACAATTATACTTTTTTTATTTTTTAATTTTTAGAATAGTGTCTCACAGTGTAGCCCCAGCTTGGCTGGAACTCTGTATCTACGTACCCGAGGCTGGCCTCAATCTCACAAAGATCTTGTGCCTCTGCATCCCAAAGACCTGGGATGAAAAGTGTGTGGCTCCTTCATGCCATTCTGGACAAACATTTGAACTTTGTGAAACTTCGCACATCTTATGAAGCAATAGAACTAGTCCTTCTCTGAGAGCTGTGTGCATAAATATGAGAGAAAAGAAAATGAGATGTTGAGTAATTGTCTGACTTAGCTGTGTGCACTTTCACTAATAAAAACTGTTGTTTCTTCACTTCCAAAACTGCCTTGCCATTTTTTTTTCAAGTTCACTAGGTCATTTTGGCCAGACATCTCCACCTTACCATGTGCACACTCATAGGTCATCAGAAATTTGATTAATATTTACCACAATTTAAGCAGGTGCCAAATGCCCTTCCCAGGGTTGGGGCTAGGGTGTTAGTTATTTAGTTATTTAGGCGCTCTTATCTGCGAGGAACACATCCCGAACATGACAAATCCACAGAAGAGTTGTTTATTAATAGAGGATAGGGGATAGAGGTGACAGGCCTGTGTGAAGCACACACGTGAGTGAGGAGAGGAGAGAACAGGAGGAGAGGAGGGAGGAGAGGAGAGAAGAGAGAAGAGAAGAGAAGAGAAGAGAGAAAAGAGGAGAGGAGAGAGAGAAGAGAGGAGAGAGACCTGTGCAAAATGGCGCCAGCTTTTTAAAGAGTGAGCCGTGCATGGGTACAGGACCGCATGTGGCTACTCCACTCATGCACGTAGATTACATGGCCACGCGCTTTACGCAACCATGTAAACCCACAGAGTCCTAGCCACGCCAGATGTTTTGACCTGGAAATGGCTATTTTGAACTGGAAATAACTAGGTGGTCCGCCGGGAAAGCCCAATCCTTTGGACATGTTGTGATTTCCATAGGGTCCATTTCTGAAGTCTAGCTCCTGAGAAGCCGCAGGACAGGAGGGAATAGATGGAAAAAGACATCAGTTCTGGTCCATCAATCTACTGATTCATTCTGAGAAGATGATGTTCTGACAGCACTTAGCTTCGCAATCATGACATTTGGGACTAGGAAACTTGCATGAGGGATGAAGAAACCTTAGAATCTAGTCTCCCCACTGAGAACCAATCACACCCTGTAGTTGTGGCTGCTAGTACTGTCTGCTGAGTGACAGCGCTGCAGGGAATCTCTATGTCAGAGGGAACAGCTTTAGCCCAGTCTCAGATGGTCCCAAGGACTAAAGATTCTGTCTGTCTGCCATCAAGGGATGGAGGAAGGTGGAAAGGAGTATGACTGGAGAGGTGGCCAGAGAGTCTCACGGGGCTAGATGACAAGGGACCTTTGAGCACATCTGTTTGGGAGGAGTCCCACTCACAGAAAACCCAGCACTATAATATGTTAAAGATTTATACCTGCTGCCTAGTACACACTGTGTTTGAATGACAGAATTTGCTTCAGTAGCATGGTTCTAGGGAAGCTAGCTTGTTTTGGGTATGGGGCAGTAGGGAAGAGGAAGGTTGTTGTTGACATAGTGAAAGATTCCCAGGGGGGATCTTCCCTCAGGAGAGACCCCGAACCCAAGGAACACACCGAAACCATCCATCAGATGCAAACAGCAAGAGGGTTTATTTGAATACACAGGTACCTGGGGCAACAAGTCTCTCGGAGGACTTGCGTGCCTTCCTAGGGGAAGGGGGACTTTTTTATAGGATCCCAGGGGCAGAAGCACAGTTACAGAAGCAAGAAGCATAGTTACAGGGTTCCCATTGGTTGATTCAAATAAGACTAGGGTGAACTTGGGGACATATGCTTAATTCTCGGAATTTGGATGTGTGCGGCTGACTTGGCCTTGTCTAGGGCACAGTGGTGTTTTTCTAGCCCAACTGTCTATTCCCCAAGGCCAGGTGGCCCATCATAGATATCCTGTTTTGACTCAATGGTTTCTCTCCCAAGGCCGGGTGGCCGACTATAGTTATGAACTCCTGTTTGGCCTTCTTCCCCTGAACTGCAGATATCCTGTTCTTTATGTTTAAGCCTTGCAAAATGGCATTACAGCAGTCAAGCTACTGGAGGGGGTCTTTCATTCCCCCATTTTCTCAGGAGCCTAATGGAATCTTCCATTTTAGGATGGAGAATAAGGGGTCAGCTCCATCTCTGACTGTCTGAGCCTCTGATATTGCTGGGTTAGGACCAAAGCCTGGACAACAGAAACCCTATCCTTGACGAATTGTACCAATCTGTTGAGACTCGAATAGTTGTTGTCTCTGTTTTAATCTTTCTCTCAATTTAGCCATGTTATCCCTGACTACTCCAGTATGATCTGCATAGAAGCAACATTTTTTTATATATCTCAAGTCATTTTTTTTATCATCATTTAAGCCTTTTCATCCTCAGATCTTCATAACTTGCTTTTACATGTTCCAGTAACTTACATTTCATAAACTCTCCTTCTTTTCAAAATATTCCTTTTATATTCTCATATCTAAAACCTTTACATCTTAGACCCCATATAAACTCTATTTATATTCAAACCTCATAACTTAAAGTTCCATTATACCTCAAACTACTTCCTCAGACCCAAAATATCATATACTCAAACCCTCATGACATGCTTAGGCCATCAAATAAACTGTTTCCTCAAACCAAAAGTAAAAGCATTACATCCTCCTCTACTTGGAATTTGATACAGTTTTTTTCTCCTTATCTTAACCAACAATAATTTGTAACCAATTCTCTTAAATAATGGCAAGTATTTGTAACCCATTGAACTCAAATGACCAAAACCCATGTAAATTTTTCTTTTTCCTGTGGAAACAAAAGCATAATGTATCTTGGACTGGTAATTCAACATTTCTTTCTTTTCAAGCATATCAGGGCAGAGAAAGTTAACAAGGGTAGCTGCTGGCTCACAGTGAAGAACTTGGCTTAGGAAGGAAGAGAGGGGGAGCGGTAAGCGTAGAGTGTGTCCTTTGCAGCCAGTGTTCCAGCTGGTTAGGAACCCCTCGGATTGGGGTCTGGAGGTTGCAGGGAATCCAGGACGAGCCCCCAAATATTGTGGCCATGTCACGAGACCCCTGAGCAAGACCACCACAGTGAAGCTGGTGATTGGGGCCCTGGGGGGGGGGGGGCTGGATACTTTGGCTGGTTCATCGCGCTTTCCTCGTAGGCAACCGGCAATTGGGGAGGGAGCCGGAGTCTCCTCCTCCCGCTGTCTCTGTAGGATGTTCGGGGGCCGCCGGTCCCTCTGGTGTCGCCGCGGGGGGGGGGGGGGGGGCGCTGTGGCATCTGTGAGCGCGGGCTGAGGGCGGTGGAGGCGGGTAGGGAGGGGAGCCGGGGCCGGGGCCAGGGCCGGGGTGGAGCGCTTCTGAGCCGCGGTGCCGCCGCCGTGTCCGCTGCCTCCCGCGCGCGCTGGCCCGGCTTGCATTCCCTCAGTGGCAGCGGCGGCGGTGACGGGCTGGTGGCTTGCGGCGGGGCCGGGCCGGGGGCGGCAAGGGGGGGACCGGAGGGGGGGCGCTGGCGCTCCAGCGGCGGCCGCTCCTCTCTGCGAGGTGCGGCACAAGTGCTCAGAGCCCGAGCAGGGTCGCGGGCACCTGCGGCATGGTGCGCGCCTTTTGGCGGGGGCGCGCAGCGGGGACGGAGCGGGGCCGGGGCCGGGGACCGCAGCTGCATGCCGGGCGCTTGCACTCGGGCTCACAGTGCCCGCGGCCGGGCTGGCCTGCGCCCCACCGCCATCATCCTTCTTGCTGGCCGGTTGGGACGCCCTGAATTGTCGCCTCTCGGGACGGAACGCACTTTCGCTGAGTCCCCGCGAGCCTGCTCCCAGGCGGGCGCCCCCTCCTTTCTCCCTCGGCCGCCGGGCCGCACTCTCCTAGGCTTTCTCCTCTCCTCTTTTCATGTCTGACCAGTGGTCAAGCGTGAGGCTCAAGGGGGTGGTGACAGTCTGTCCCATGGCTGCTTCTAGGAGGAGAACGGTTAAACAAGGAACAACAGACAAACAAAAGTAAGACTGACACGTGCTGCGCGGCTTCGGCTCCAAACCGAAAGCAAAAATTACCAGATGCACGCAGACAGACAGACAACACTCAGACAGGACAGGGATGACAGACAGACAACACTCAGACAGGACAGGGATGACAGACAGACAACACTCAGACAGGACAGGGATGACATATACCAAGGCTGTCCGGCTTACCTCCTGACGGTGGGTCGGTGGTCCCAGGGGAGGGGTCTCAATCTCGGTGGGACCTCCATATGAAAGATTCCCGGGGGGGGATCTTCCCTCAGGAGAGACCCCGAACCCAAGGAACACACCGAAACCATCCATCAGATGCAAACAGCAAGAGGGTTTATTTGAATACACAGGTACCTGGGGCAACAAGTCTCTCGGAGGACTTGCGTGCCTTCCTAGGGGAAGGGGGACTTTTTTTATAGGATCCCAGGGGCAGAAGCACAGTTACAGAAGCAAGAAGCATAGTTACAGGGTTCCCATTGGTTGATTCAAATAAGACTAGGGTGAACTTGGGGACATATGCTTAATTCTCGGAATTTGGATGTGTGCGGCTGACTTGGCCTTGTCTAGGGCACAGTGGTGTTTTTCTAGCCCAACTGTCTATTCCCCAGGGCCAGGTGGCCCATCATAGATATCCTGTTTTGACTCAATGGTTTCTCTTCCAAGGCCGGGTGGCCGACTATAGTTATGAACTCCTGTTTGGCCTTCTTCCCCTGAACTGCAGATATCCTGTTCTTTATGTTTAAGCCTTGCAAAATGGCGTTACAGCAGTCAAGCTACTGGAGGGGGTCTTTCAATAGAATCTTATATTGGAGAATATAATAGGCAGGTGGGAAATCCAAGGAAGGAGACAGGAAAGAGAAAGGTTTTCAAAAAGGAAGGAAATGGAAAGGATAATCTACAGGCTGTGCATGGTGATATTTTATTTGTGCTGAAATGTGATTTTATTTGTATGTTAATAAATAAAGTTGCCTGGGGATCGGAGGTCATAGCCATTAAGCAGCAGTCTGGCAGTGGTAGCACACGCCCTTAATCCGATCACTTGGCAAGCGGAGTCTGTGTGTTCAAGGACACAGCCAGCATGGAGACACACACCTTTAAAGTACCAACCATAGAGACTTCGAGGTCTGTATAGACAGGAAGTGATGAGAAAGTCATGTGGTTGAGTTTGGAGCCAATGAGAAAGGCAGAACAGAAAGTCAAGAAAAATACAGATAAACAGGAAAAAGGTCTCTTTCTCTGGGGAAGGACGGCAGCGAGTGGTAAGAAGGTGGTCTTAGCTCTTGGCTACTGCTCTCTCATCTCTGGGCTTTTAACTCTGCATTTGGCTCTGTGTTTCTTATTTAATAAGACCGTTTAGAATTACATATACAGCTGTGTGGTCATCTGAGCCTGACAAGGAGCATTAAGAAGAGATATGGGATAGGAAACTTGGCCCTATCTACTTTGTGTTCAGTAGGAGCTGAGACCAAACTTCCTGCTATGTGGTGGTAACAGTATGGGGCTGGGGGATGTCTTTCTATATACACTGTGAATGTCTGTGTTCCCACTGGTTAATAATTAAACTGCTTTGGCCTATGGAAAGGCAGAGTAGAGGCAGGTGGGAAATCCAAGGAGGGAGACAGGAAAGAGAAAGGCAGAGTCTGGGTGGAAGCCAGCCTGCTGCCCAAAGAGGAACATGCCAGCAGACTGGTAAACACATGGCAAAACATAGAGTAATAGAAATGGGTTAATTAAAGATGTAAGAGCTAGCTAGCAAGAGGCCTGCCATAGGCCATACAGTTTGTAAATAATATTATGCTTCTGAATGATTATTTTATAAGTGCCACAGGACTGAAGGAACTCAGGACTGCAGAAAACCCTGAACTACCTTTGGGACCCAATGTGGGGCACGAACCGATGACCCTGGGTTTAAGAGTCTCATGCTCTTCCTACTGTTCTAGCCAATCTTGAGCTACACTGGCAGATTCCCGCCTCCATACACAGAGGTGTCTCCAAGCTTTGTAGCACACTGCATGGTGGAATTAACTTTAGCTAGTACCAGAGAAAAAGGTTTCTGGTGTACACACTGCTGCATGGAGGGATAAACCCACTGCTTCCTAGATTTGGCTGTAAATGTATCTCTGCCATGTTGGGAAGCTGAGGGATGCAAAGTCAACAGTTAAAGTCACCACACAGCTTAACAGCTTAAAATCTCTCTTAGTCAGAGTAGGATTATAGTTTCACAATAAGACAGGTTCATATGGAATAAAGCTCTTCATGGTTTACATTATGTGTAAAAATGTATATAGGCTTGGAAGAGAAGATAGATAGTTATATAAAAAAAATAGGTAATTTTAAAATATAAAATCTTTAAAGAGACAATGAATGTAAAATAAAAATAAGCCATTTAAAGTGGAAATCACAGAGTATGGATTATATTGGCTTTGGGATTTTTAACTGCAGAATACATTGGATTATAAAGGTTGCTGAGTTAAACCAATATATACATATTTTAAAGGTATTTTGACTTCAAAGTTTATCTCTAAGTATACATTGTTCTGGAAAAGAGGTTCTGTTTTTGTTTCCACAGAAGATGAGAACCTGTGGATTGCTCCCAGACTAACTACCATGACAGGCTTAGGGGCCCAGGCACAGCTTCTGTGACGGTTTACTGGCAGGCAACACCTGGATCCAGGAAAAGACGTAAGCTAATACCACCCAGGGACGGTCCAGCATCTAAGGGGATGTAGCTGACATCCCATACATTCCAACCACTAAATAAGATCCTCAGATGTCCCTCAGCCTAACACACACCTATTTTCCTCTTACAGATAACCCTAGACAAAGGTCAGCCAATCAGGGGCCTGAGTCCTAGAAATCACCTAACCCCAACCTCTGCTATAGTAAAAATGCTACTCTACCTGGGCTTAGTCAGAGCTTTCTGCTCATACCACTGTATCCAACAGACAGAGTCCAAACTCTGAGTTTGAAAAAAAAAAAAAAGGTTCTTTGCTTTTGCATATGGGATTTGGTCTCTGTGGTGATCTTTTGAGGGTGCTGGTGATCTGGGCATAACAATTTTCTGTCTCCATCTATTTTTTTTTGGGGGGGGGGTTTGAGACAGGGTTTCTCTGTGTAGTTTTGGTGCCTGTCTTGGATCTCTGTATATAGACTATGCTTGCTGGCTTTGAACTCACAGAGATCCACCAGCCTCTGCCTCCCGAGTGCTGGGATTAAAGGTGTGTGCCACCACCGCCCGGCTCCATCTATTCTTCACCTTGTAACTTTCTCAGCCTCATGCCCTTTTCAGCTACCCTAGTTGACTCATTACTGGCTCTGACAGCAGAGCATGGTTTTGTGCTTCAAAACATCCTGAAAAGGGCTCTGTGCTGCCCTGGGATCCCGAGTACCCTGTGTAGTCACAGACCAGCTAATAAAGACTTTCTATCTGCTTAAGACCATGTCTTAGCAATGTTGTCTAGTGAACACCCCACAAAATTGTATTGCACAACTACCCAACTCTGAAAGCCTGCATAGGCCACTTAGTACACTAGAAAGGGGCATCAGGGCATGGAGAAGCTCAGTTTTGGAAGCTGGCATCCTCTCCTACATTTCTGCAAGCAGAGACTCTAGCTTCATTTGCTTAAACTGTTGCACTATTACCATGGGCTGCAAATAAACGTTTATCAGGATGGTTTAGTTGAATGGCAGACCAGTGGGCATAATTAGTCAGCTTTCCCTTCTGCCTCTGCACCAGGACCCTTACTGGGCTCTATCTATACTCTATTCTTTCTGCCTTTCAGTGTCCTTCATCTGCAGATTTTGTCCAGGTATTTCAAATCCTTAATGCAGGAACCATCTGAAAGTCAGCATGGTCTCTAGCCTGGAATCTGAACTCCAGTGAAGGCCTTTGCTGAAGCTGTAGAGATAGTCAGAAATTTCATTCTTGCTGTTTGTGCTTGCTTCTTTGTTTTGGAAAAAGAGACTCCCTATATAAACCAGGCTGGCCTGGAACTCACAGAGATCCGCCTGCCTCTGCCTTCTGAGTGCTGGGTTTAAAGGCGAGTGCCACCACCACCCGGCTTAAATGTTTTGTTGTTGTTGTTGTTTTAAAGTGTTTTCTTAAGAGTCTTTAAGTCAGTGAATAGATACTATCTTGCAGAAGATTGTAGAACCAGGGAGACTTAGTTTTCAAACAAAATACTTGAAAGTGTAACCAGGAGATAAGGTTGGAATTACAGGAGAGACTTGTCTTTATCCATTGGCAGCTCTGGAATTCTATCAGCATCAGAGGGTTAGAAGAAGCTGGAGCTCTGCTAGCTAACTGGTAAGCAGAGTCTTCCGCAGATTCTTGCTGGAGAGAAGCAATCAGGACAGTGCTCCTTGGAGTTTCTGTATCAAATGTAAGTACATATGGGGTAATGTGGGGTTGTATGTGGGACATTAGGACAATGGGGGGGCAATGTCTCTAGACAATAGGGAAGCTCAGCATCCAAGGAAGTTCTTTGGATTATTGGAAGGTAAAGCCTCAGCCACGTGGTGGTGGTGCACGCTTTTAATCCCAGCACTCGGGAGGCCAAGGCAGGCAATCTCTGTGAGTTTGAGGCCAGCTTGGCCTACAAAGTGAGTTCCAGGAAAGGTACAAAACTACACAGAGAAAACCTGTCTCAAAAAAACAAAACAAAACAAAACAACAAAAAAAAGGTAAATGTTAGTTATTTGGCGCTAGAAACACGTCCCGAACACAACAAGACCACGGAAGAGTTTTATTAAAGTGGATAGAGGTGACAGGCCTGGGTGAAACACACACGTGGGTGAGGAGAGAAGGGGGAGAAAGGGGGGGAAGGAGGAGGAGGAGAGAGCCTGAGAGCCTGAGAGAGTCATGCAAGGTGGTGCAGGCTTTTTAAAGGTTGGGGCCGCGCATGCGTACAGGGACTCCTGAGGGCACTCCATGCATGCGCGTAGAACATGGCTGCGCGCGTGCTTTATGCAACCACGTAAGGCCAGAGCCTGAGATGGCTATTCTACACCAGAAATAGTTAAGCAGTCCGCCGGGCAAGCCCAACCGTGTAAACATGTAATTGTCTATCAGTAAAGCCTCATTTAAATGGAATAATGGACTTTTATGGATGAGTTATTACAGCCTTCTATTTTAAAAGCATAATTTATTTTTATTTTATGTGCATTGATGTTTTGCCTACATGAATGAGGGTGCCATATCCCATGCAACTGGAGCTATGTTGTGAGCTGCCATGTGGGTGCTGGAAATTGAACCCAGTGCTTTAACACCTGAGCCATCTCTCCAGGCCCCTATTAAAGCCTTTCTTAAGCAATGTTGACATGAGAAATAAGAAGAAACCTGTAGAAAACAGTCGGGTACTTTTAGATTAAGCCCTATATATATAGGCCTGTATCTGTAAGTGATGTGTAATTATATATAACATGGAAATGGGGAAGTTAGGGCATAGATATATTTTCAGTCTTCTTCCTTGATTTTTGTGGTTTGCAAAGTAAAAATATTTGAAGAAAGAGTTTGTTTGGTGGAAGAGGGGAGCCCCACAAGAGCTGCTGGAGTTGAGGTTCTGTGTTGGGTTTGGCAGCTTGGCCTGGCCAGAAGCAGAAAAGTTTTGCTTAGTTGGAGTGTTGAGGGGGAAAGAGGTGTCCACTGGGGGGTTGCTGGGCAGCTTTTCAAGTTTGGTATTAATTTTCTTTTTAAATTTTTAATGGTCTATTTATTTTTATTTCATGTGCATTGATTGGTGTTTTGTCTGCATGTTATGTCTGTGTGAGAATGTAAAGTCCCCTGGGACTGGAGTCAAACACTTGTGAGCTGCCATGTGGGTGCTGGGAATTGAACCCAAGACCTCTGGAAGAGCTGCCAGTGCTCTTAACCACTGAGCCATCTCTTTGGCTCCTGGATTTAATCTTTCAAGGACTGGGAAGTCCCTGAGTTCTGTAAGTAATGGGGGAGACATTTAGAGAAAAGTTTGAGAAGGTTTTAAAAAGGTGTTCATTTATGTTGAAAACTGGTGCACTCCTTCCCCAGAATGCAGGCTCTGGTGCTTCTTCTCAGGCTGTCTGTCTGAATCTCACTCTCCAGGAGCAGGCTGACCTTGATTGCAGAGATCTGCTTGCCTCTGTCTCCTGAGTGCTGGGATTAAAGGAGTGGACCACCACCACCTGGAGAGACAGGGGCTCTTATAACCCAGGCTTTCTTCAGAACTGAAGCATTGCTGAGGAAGACCTTGAACTTCCCGCCTTCCCTTTCCCAGCTGCTATGATTACTGACATACACCTCCAGGCCTAGTTCATCTGATGAGGAAGATCAAACTCAGGGCTTCCTGCTCCCTAGACAAGCTGTCTACCAGCTGGACTGTTCCCCGGCTTCCAAACTGTTCATCCTATCATTAAAAAAACCTAATCCTGGGCTGGGCGGTGGTGGCACACGCCGTTAATCCCGGCAGGCCAACTCAGCTTTCACTAGTTTTCTGCATGTGACACTTTTCTCTTGGTGCACGCCTTTTATCCCAGCACTCGGGAGGCAGAGGTAGGCGGATCTCTGTGAGTTCAAGGCCAGCCTGGGCTCCAAAGTGAGTTCCAGGAAAGGCGCAAAGCTACACACACACACACACACAAAAAAAAAAAAAAAAAAACAAACAAATTCAAGCATGTTGTCAAATCCCAGCCCCTGGGAGACAGAGGGAGGAGGAGGGAATCAAAATCAACTGTGCTTCAGTGTGAGCTAGAGGCCAACCTGGGCTACTGGGGAGTTTGCACAAAAATCACAAAACTCACTAGATGGTGGTGGCACACATGTTTTATCTCAGCACTAGGGAAGGAGAGGCAGACAGATCTCTGAGTTCAAGGGAGCCTGGTCTACAGTCTGGGACAGCCAGGACTATACAAAGAAACCCTTCTCAACCGCACGCCCGTCTCCCTGCCAAAGAAAAAGAAAAAAAACCCAAACCTTTTGATCACTGCCTGCTACCTGTTTCTTTCCGTGTGTGTATTTGTGTGTGTGTGTGTGTGTGTGTGTGTGTGTGTGTGTGCCTTCATGTATGTTTCCCTGTGCCCATGTTGTGTGTGTGTGCATGCGTGTTTCCCTGTATATATGGTATGTGTGTGTTTTCAAACTCTGGCGATATAGAAATATGGACTCTTGTCTAAGACAGCAATAAAATAGTTGATTATGATCCAGTTTCAATGATCATGGCTATGGGACATCAATTCACCATGAGTGACATTCCACAATGGAAAAATTTATATGAGCTTCCTTCTCTCTTAGGTTTATCTATTTGTTTATTTGTTGCAAAGGGTCTCACTATGTACATCTGGCTGGCCTGGAGCTCAGAGATCTGTGAGCCTCTTCCTCCTGGTTGTGGAGTAAAGACATGTGCCACCATAGTTGGCTCTTTGATGTGACTGTTTTCTGTGTGCTGGAGACGGAAACCAGGGTCTCTCTGCCACTGACCTCTAAATCAGGTTTCTAAAACTTATTTTCCACTTTATCTTGAGACAAGGTACAGTAAGATGCTATAAAAATAACTAAATCAAAAACTAACCAACCACTTTGGTGGGTCAAGAGATGAGGTGGGGCTACAGCAAGGCAAAGAGATTTCTGGTCATAAAATGCTGCATTTAGTGCCTTCCCAGCCTCAGAGTGGGTGGAGCCAGCTGAAGCCAACCCAGCCTGCATTTCAAGTTTTATCTAATACTAGATTGCTAGAAGCTGAGCTTAGTAGCTAATGGCTATTCAAAGATCTAAGATACCTTGAGATAGCTTTGGCTCTGACCTTCAGCATTCTCTCCCTCTCCTATCAGGATGCTGTTGTACTCAGTCAAGGTCACAGTCTTAGGGATTTTGAGCTCATGTCCAGCTGCTTAGACATCTGCTGTGTAGAGAGGAGAGCTTCAGTCCACAGACCCTCAGTTCTGGGTTTTCTGCTATTGCCTAGTTTCTGTTTCCTTACATCCATTTTCACTGATGTCTCCAACATGAGAAGGTCACCGGCACTGCAGGTGCAAGGTCCTCTGGACCAACCATACCCTGACCTTTGCAGCGCTGACTTGGGACCATTGCCAGTGCCTTTACCATTGTTTAACCTTGACTTTCAGGCCCTCCTTGTGTTTATGCTCTTGCTCCTTGAGCTGATTCTGCCTGTGTGTGTGGACATGTCTTCTCTGTTGCCACTTTGAAAGAAGGCCATTCCCTGGGCCCTGCCTCAGCACACACAAAAACCTGAACAGCCTCAGTAAAGGTATTCCCCATTAGGACAGGCTTTTCCCAGTATACCTACCTAGTTCAGGCTTCTACCTATCAACTGCCATTTCTAAGGCAGTTACTCCAAAGTGTATGTTTATCCCAGACCTTCCTCCTCTGTGTGGTCCCAAATATTTCACATTGAACATGACTGAAACCCAGAATATCTCCTCCAAAGCCTGAGGTGGGAGCATCTCCTCCTTCTCTGCTGACAGACCCTCCTGTCATGCACAGCTCAGGCCTGAGGATCTCATCCTCTTTAGACTGCCAGCCTACAGGAAGCCCAGTTTGCACTGCCTTCTGGGCACACAGACATGAGTGTCTTGGTTTCATTGATGATGTTGCCTCCTGTTGTCTCTTCCACACTGAATTCCTGCCATGGATCCTAAGGTGTCTGTCCTTGTTTGTTTGCCTAGCAGTCAGAGCAGTCCCCAGAGGGCACCAAGTCCTGTCACCCCTAAACCAGAGCAATGACTGTGTCCTTGTGAAAAGAGAGTCCTCAAGAAGTGTCTCCTGAGTCCCATACCCAGCCTGCCCCTTGATCCTGTGCATTGCTGTCCCTCCCTGCCCCCTCCCCTGCCACGGGCACTCTCCTGCATCTGGACCTTTGCCCTCCCTCTTTCTTCTCCTGTGACACTCTCTCTGGCTGGCCTCATCTTTAGCTTTGCTCACATCCCACCTTCTCTGGGAAAGCATTAGAAAGTCCATGTAGCCTGGCAAACCAAGTTAAAATTGCATCCCCCCTCCATCCTACACTAAAGCTGTCGCAGCTTGCTGTCTGCTGTCCGTGTCTTTCCCCTTTGTTCACGTGTTCATCCAAGAGGAAGATGGTTAAGACTGCTGTCTGTCTGCAGCCCTCCTCCTGTGTGACTTAGGGTGAACTCTTTAACCTCTCTGAACTACCTGCTGAATTACATTTTTAAATGTTTTTCTTAACATATTACTTTTCAAGGTAAATACAAGCTTCATGCCTGTGGCACACACCTTTAATCCCAGCACTCAGGAGGCAGAGCAAGGTAGATCTCTGTGAGTTTGAGGCCAGCCTGGTCTACAAAGTGAGTTCCAGGAAAGGCGCAAAGCTACACAGAGAAACCCTGTCTCAAATCAAACAAACAAAAAGTACAAGTGTCATGCGATCAGGGGTCTTTAATTCCCAAATATATACAAAATTCCTAGAATTATATATAATTCATTGTAGCTATGAAATGTAAAATCAGTAAACATTTAGTATTCTGGTAGTGTTTGCTATAGTAAACATGAATATCTTATAGTTTTATCTATCTACCTTTCTGATTTCATATTTATTTTAAATTATGTGTACATGCATATGCCTGTATGGATATGTTCATGTGAATACAGAAGACTTCTCAACTGTCAGATCCTCTGGAACTGGAGTTAAGGGTGGTTGTGACCCACCTGAATTTGGTGCTGGGAACCATACTCAGGTGGTCTGCAAGAGTGGTAGACTCTCTTTACTGTGAGCCATCTCTCCAGTCTCAATATTAGCATTCTAATGTGAGTAGGAATGAAGGGAAATGCCTAACTTATATGGTAAGCAGGTTAGCAGGGGGCTATGGGACACTAGGAGACCATTTGGAGAGGATTTTTGGGGTCTGTTTATGGATAGTGGCCTATGATAAAGTGGCGGGGTTGAGGTGCAATGGAGTGATTCAGTGAGTACCTAGTAGTGCAGGGGGCCAATGGGGTCTTGCTTTAGTGAAAATAACATCAACTGAAGCAGTTGGACTGTTTCAGAGAGGACAGCAGAGGCTAAGTTGGGGTGGTTTGGGCTGTGTGCTATCCCCACATTCCCACAAATGAAGCTCTTTAGTAAGGAACTGGGAATCCTGGTCTCATACCTGAGTCCTGTCATCACACAGTATTCCCCTGCAAGTGATGAGTAACCTTCAGAGGATGCCAAAGATGACCCTAAAATGTAGTGACTCAGGAAGACTGCAAAGCTCCAGTTAACAAAGAAAACTTCCATCATCCTGACAAGGCTTGGGGATCAAGGTGCTTGGCCAACCAGACACCCGAGTTTGATCCTGGAATCCTAATAATGGTGGAAGGGGAGAAACACCTCTGATAGTTGTTTTCTTCTTCACATGAGTGCCATGGCTGCACACGTTCAAGGACAATAGTGGAGAGTTTATGACAAGAGTAATAAATAAATTGTAAGAAATTCCACTGGGTTATGTCCTCTGTGAGTGTTAGGTACAACAGCTAGTCTTGTGTGAGACAATGCACTAGTGTTGGGAAATCCACCCCTAAGGATTTGTAGTTTTTATTGGCTTAGCTCCTCAGCTCCCATCTTCATCCCTTTCTCACTTCTGATACCTTCTGCCCTTCACCTGTCTCCCTTAAGCTCTTAGCCTCTACTTTGGTTTGCTTCTTTGTGTTTTTCATCTTTTATAGCCCAGGTTAGCTCAGAATTGCCAGTCCTCCTGCCTCGGCTTCTCCAGTGCTGGGATTACAGAACTGTACCTTAATCAGTCTACCTGAGTGTGATGGCACATAGCTTTAATCTCAATACTTGAAGAGGCAGAGGCAAAACATCTCTGTGAGTTTGAGGCCAGCCTAGTCTACATAATGAGTTCTCATACAGCCAAGGGACCCTGTCTAAAAAAATTTTCACTCACTTGTACTAGCCACATTTTAAGTGCTAAATCAGGCTACAACACTGTACAGAGCTTAGGCAAAATGACACCTTCATCAGAGAAGGTTCTATTGATGAGTCAGGAAGATTGTCATGAGTTTTAACTTTTTGTGAGGTTCTAGGTATATGTAGTGTATGTATGTATATATATATACACTATATATACTATATATACATGATATATGTATATATACATATATGTATATATATGTATATATACATATATCTTAGAGAGACAGAGAAGTGATGGAGTCGGGGAAACCTTGTCTCAAATAAAAGGAGAGGGCTTCTAGAATATTTCAGTATTCCTCATTTGGGACTTCTCTACTTTTGGGAGCTCCTTTTCACTTTTCCTTAGTAAATTATTGTTAGCTCTGCTAAAACAAAGAGAAACAACAATAAAGCTTCTACTTGGTGGCACTGGCCAGGAGGGGAGAGATGCAGAGACCAGGCCATCACAGCCACATGGAAGGATGTTCAGGACACAAGGTCGTGATAGCCATGAGCAACTGAAATCTGGGAGACGGGCAGGATGGCTGCTTTAGACTGCAGGTGATCCAGGGGAAATGTCCCAGACTTTTAACCAGCGATCAGTAGGAAAGGAGAAAAAAATGAAAACTGTGTGTGGGGTTAAGGAACAAGAGCCAAGACAGAATGCCACCCAGACAGACAGTAGGAGATGAATTGGAAAGAGATCCCACATGGCTGTGGGACAAGAGTCAGGAAAGCAAATCTGAGCCCTAGGCAGGGACTTTGTCAAAACACTGGCTAAGGAATTGGGTTCCCTGCTCCTTGAGAGAGCTGAGGTGGGGTTGTCAGAGGGACATGACATGGTCTGATTACACATTTACCATCTGTCTCATTGTTTGTGAATTTGTTTGTTAGTTGCTCACATACCCGTGTAAGTTGCTTGCACAGTTCTGCAATTTTACATCCCTATTGTTCTGAATCATACTTCCCCATACTTAGTTTATTAATAAAAACTGCATTTAAATAAAAATCTTTTCAGAAAAGCTTCTTATATTGGGATTTGGCCTGGTCATAGGTCACAGAAAAACTAATATTGAAAGATGTTGCCTTTCCACTGAAAGAGGCATGTTTAATTCTGTGTGAGCTGCCGTAACATTGGTTCTCCTAGCTTTTCACTGTGAAATGTGGCCCTTGAGCCTGAGAGATGTCTCAGTAGATAAAGGCAATTGCCACCTATCCTGGGTTCAACCCTCAGAACTGGCATTAAAGAAGGAGAGAACCTCCTCCACATAGTTGTCCTCTGTCCACATATGTCCTATAATATGCTCATTCACTGCCTGATGTAAAGGATATTTAAATGTAATTTTTAAAAATTCAAAAAATGCTGCTCTTATTCCAAAGGAAATAAGGGGTTATTGTGATCCAAATTGGAGTGACCAAAGCTCAGAACATGGTTAGTTCATCATGCACAGGTTAGTATATCATGTATAGACAGGTTACTTTATCATGACTATCATGCTCTACTGAGGAGGAGGTTACATGAAATTTTATAGTCCCCAAACAAAAGGAAGTCATAAATCAATGCATTTCCCAAGTATACTGGTGGGACCACCAGGTAGATGGGACGGACACAGCAGAACACAGAACTCTCTTTTTCTAAGATTTTGAGACAGAGTTTTTGATGTGTAGCCCTATTTGTTCCATAACTGGATTTGAGATCAGGCTGGCCTCAAACCCACAGAGATCAGCCTCCCTTTGCAAGCTGTGGGTTAAACATGTAGGTCCCAACAGCCTGGCCAGAAATCTCTTCCAAACATTTCAGGTGTTCTAAAACTCTTAGCTTTAGGGTTGGTGGAAGGTGGCTGTATGAAAGTGTAACAATACATTTTCCACAGGCTTTTCTGATTGTCACAAGGATATTACCTGAGATGCAGAGGTTGCATGGGTACTCAGAAGACCAGAGAAAATTTAAGGCTCTTGAACTACAGCTTTCCATCCTTCCACAGTCTCCCTGCAGTATCTTCACAGTGTGAATTCTACGGGGAACTACAGCTCAAAATTTGTTGGCTCAGGTGGACTCTAGTATGTTCTTCTTAAGCATGTAAAGACAGAAAGGAAAAAGATTTCAAGCTACCAGCAAGGTGCTTACTCCATGGTAGACCTCACATATTACTCAATTGTATTCTAGCACATTGAGAAGTTTTCCTTTGGGAACCTGGAAAGCTATTAACTAGGACTGTCTGTCCCTTCATTTTATGAGCAAGTAGGCCACAGGACACCCTGTGAGATGGCTAGGTGACAGTGAGCTTGTGTCAAGAAGGGAGCCAACTGTGGGAGACAGTGAATGCCCAAGTACAGGATCCTTTCTCAATAGAACTCTAAAGAGACAGAATGGTTGGTATCGTGTTCTACCAACTATGTGTCAAAATGTAAAATACTTCTGTCTTGTGTTGGTTTTGTATGTTCTGAAGTTGTCTTCTAAGAAAGAAGTAAGGTTTTCAAAATGTCCATCAAAGTCATTGCTTCACTAGAGTGGCAGCATTAGTTTTCTGGTCTCTTCTCAGTACGGGGCTGTTACTGTGGATGGTGCAGGGCCCAGGCCTGAAGATGCTGAGCCATGGAGGCTTCATGAAAGCCATTACTAAGACTGGTAACAGGGAACACTTTCCTCTCTGAGAGGAATTCACGGAATCTTCTGACTAGAAGTGGAATTAATGAAGTACTAGGCAGGGTTACTCATGTTTTTATGAGTAAAAAACAATTAAGAAACAAACATTGAAATCCAGATGTTGTAATCTGAAGTCAGGTAACATCATTCATAAATGGGCTTAAAAGTAGCAGTCATAGGGATTCTGGGAGGATTCGGTTCCTTTGAGTAAATAGACCATTGTTTCCTTCACAGCAGATTCTACAAAATCTGAGTAGACACTGGTGCTATTTTACCTCTAGGAAATCTAGGCATGGACGGGGTCTGTGAATGGAAGGTTTTGATCTGTACCTAGTGCTTTTCTAGTTATCTCTAGACATCCCCCAGGAAGGTGTGGTCTCAGTCATTATGTGTGGAAGTATGAGAGATGCTTTATAGTCGCTCCATCTTGCTAGTGTTTTTTGGTTGAGATTCAGGGACTAACCTACTGTAGCTCTGAGCAGATACTGCTCTGTGTCCACTAGGGGGCAAGTGCATCCTTGTCGTTAGAAGGCTGGTCTCTGCTTAGAGTTCTACCAGAGAACACACTCTTGTTTCTGCCTTTAGTTTTCTCTGTTTGCTGCCTTATCTGTCTCATGATCAGAAGTGAGATTGCTGGCTGAATGTGAGGAAGGACAGAGAAAGAAGAGGCTGTTTGGGAGGACAGACATCTCTAGCATAGAGGCTTGTGTGATTCATAGTCAGAGTGAAGCCATGCCCCGACACAGTGTGCTGAGTGCCATAGCTAACCAGTGTCTTCTCGTTGTCCTTCAGGTCAACACCATGATGCATCCTCAAGTCTTCATTTCAGGCCTCATACTACTTCTCCCAGGTAAGTGAGTAGGTGAGCTGGGGAATGCTGAGGAGGCTAGAGCTGGCAGAAGAGATGACAATCTTCGGGCCTTTTTGATTTTGGCTTATGTCGTGAGCAGAGAATCAGGATAAATTGTAGCTCCAAAGAACTTTCTTAACCTGTATCAATTTCAAAACTTATGGCTAAATAAACGTGATCCCCAAGAACATGTCAGTCATGAGGTGAGAACACATGCATTCATGTGATTGACAAGTAAGAGTGAGTACACATATATGAATGTGATAAACAAGTATGGGGTGAGAGCACATGTATGGATGCTATGGAC
This sequence comes from Onychomys torridus, assembly GCF_903995425.1. Classification (NCBI taxonomy): domain Eukaryota; kingdom Metazoa; phylum Chordata; class Mammalia; order Rodentia; family Cricetidae; genus Onychomys; species Onychomys torridus. Next base: position 34,904,647 of record NC_050450.1, on the reverse strand, counting down.
AAGTAAATCTGATTGCATGTAAATTCAAGTTATGGACAAGTAAGGGTGAGTGCACATACATTCATGTTATAGTCAAAGGTTAATAAAAAATTACAAACAGAGCTTTCCATACATGATGACTACTCAAAGTCAGCCTTCATTACATTTCTTTGTGTATTTTTGCTTTTTAAAACCATTTTCATATATTTAACTTAAACATTCTAATGCAAAGTGTTTTATGAAAGGGGAGATAGAAGGAATAATATAATTGATTTTGAGACAGGGTCTAAATTAGTCCAGGCTGGCCTCCAACTTTATAGCTAGCTGAGAATCACCTCAAACCTTTGATCCTTCTGCCTCTACCCACAGAGAGCTAAGATCACTGGTGAAAAATAAAATATATTTCTATGACTTAATTGCAATTATATTTTATTTGTGATCGTAAGATATTTTGTTGTAGAATATTGTTTTAAGACATGTTACATTTGTTTACGCTGTGGAACATTTGTTTTTTTGTTTTTTCTTTTTGGTTTTTCAAGACAGGGTTTCTCTGTGTAGCTTTGCACCTTTCCTGGGACTCACTTTGTAGCCCAGGCTGGCTTCAAACTCACAGAGATCCGCCTGGCTCTGCCTCCCGAGTGCTGGGATTAAAGGTGTGTGCCACCACCGCCCAGCTCAATTTTGTTTAATGATACAAAGATGTGTTGGGTTCTCTTATGTTGCATTTGTTTAACTCTGTGAAGATGTGCTTCTATTGAAACATCTGATTGGTCTAATAAAGAGCTGAACAGCCAGTATCAAGGCAGGAGTAAGGATAGGGAGATTGGCAGGCAGAGAGAATAAATAGAAGGAGGAGAAGAGAGAAAAAGAAAGGAGCAAGAGAACAAGGAGAGCAGGGCATTAGAGGCCAGCCACCCAGCCACACAGCCAGCCATGGAGTAAGACTGAAAGTAAGATATACATAGTAAGAAAAAGAAAAGGCCCAGAGGCAAAAGGTAAACAGGAAAATTTAAGTTAAGGAAAGCTGTCTAGAAATAAACCAAGCTAAGGCATTCATAAGTAATAATAAGACTTTGGTGATTTATTTGGGAATTGGGTGGTGGGCCCCCAAAGAGCAAAGGAGCTAAAAGAGGCCTGGTAGGGGTGGCACAAGCCTTTAATCCCAGCACTTGGGAGGCAGAGCCAGGTAGATATCTGTGAGTTTGAGGCCAGCCTGGGCTACAGAGTGAGATCCAGGACAGGCTTCAAAACTACACAGAGAAACCCTGTCTAAAAAACAAACAAACAAAAAAAAAAACAAACAAAAACAAAACCAACCCCCCCCAAAAAATATTTAGCAAAATCAACTAATGAGTGTCCCAGTAAGAAATCCACTCATTATAGAACAAGGAGTGCACTTTCAAGGTCATGTCCCAAACTCACAACCTAGGCCTTTTTGTTTGTTTGTTTCCTGTGCTGGGATCCAACACAGGGGCTAGCATGGGCTAGCTAAGCACAGTATTATTGAGCTGTATCCTCAGCCCTCAGAGTTCCTTTAAAGGCCACAATGGAAGCTATTAGTATTAGAAATGTTATTCCATCGTCTCCAAAAGAATTATATTTAATCATTTCAGTTTTAAAATTGCATCATTACATTATTGGTTGTGTATTTTCTGAGTATGTGATCTTACTTTACTAGTTAGTAGGTCTTGCTCAAGTTCTGGAATGTTACCAACTTTTAAGAAAGCACCTCTGCTTAGTGTGTGTGTGAGTGTGTGTGTGAGTGTGTGTGTGTGTGTCTGTCTGTGTCTGTGTGTGTGTCTGTGTGTGTGTCTCTGTGTGTGTCTGTGTGTCTGTGTGTGTGTCTTGAGAGTCAATCATAAAATTCAGAATAAGCCTCAGTCTCTCCTTTCTGAAGACTGACTTTGAAGTTACTAAGGTTCTGCCTTGAAGCCAACAATGCTTTTCCAAAGCCCTGGCTCTGCTCTTTGATTAGGAGAGGTGGAAAGAGTTAGTGATTTTGTTGTCATAGCACTGTGGGGAAGGAGGAGGAGGGCTGGTTTGAGACAGGCTCTCCAAATCCTAGGCCTGCCTTCAAGTCCTTAGTTAGCTGAAGCTGACCTGAATTCCTTATCTTCCTCCTTCTTCTTCCCAAGTTCTGGGTTTACAAGTGAGTTCTGGGTTTACAAGTGAGTTCTGGGTTTAAAAGCATTACCCACCGCCAAGCTTCTGATATAGAAAGTTTAATTTTTTTTTAAAGATTTATTTATTTATGATGTATACAGTGTTCTGTCTGCATGTATGCCTGCAGGCCAGAAGATGGCACCAGATCTCATTACAGATGGTTGTGAGCCACCATGTGGTTGCTGGGAATTGAACTCAGGACCTCTGGAAGAGCAGCCAGTGCTCTTAACCTCTGAGCCATCTTTCTAGCCCATCACTTCTGATTTTTTTTTTTTTTTTTTTGGAGCTGAGGATTGAACCCAGGGCCTTGTGCTTGCTAGGCCAGCGCTCTACCACTGAGCTAAATCCCCAACCCTGCGAGAAAGTTTTAAATTTTAAAGAATGAAACATTTGAGCTAGTCTCAGTGGAGTATGTTTAATACCCCAGCACTCAGGAGTCAGAGGTGGGAGGATCATGATTTTGAGCCAGATGAGGTATAAAAAAACCCTCTCTTCAAAGAAAGTTACTCACTGAAGTTGAGGAAAGAGAAGAAAAGCTGCGTGAATATCATACCACAAAGAAATTGTTTTGTTCTCAAATGAGTCTATTAAGTGATCAAATTGAGAAAGAATATGTTAAGAGACAACTGTTTACAGTCTTCAAATTCAAGCTGTAAAACTGGACATGTAATCATAGGATTGGGGAGGTAGAGGCAGCCCGAGCTCTGGGAGTTTGAAGTCAGCCTGGCTTACACAGCAAGTTCCAGGCCAGCCAAGGCTACAAAGTGAGACCCTGGCTCAGAAAACCAAATGATAACAGCAAACATTAAGTTGTCATTCCCTCTAACCCCTCCTCATACTCCCAAAACACCAATGATAAAGAAGGACTGGAGCTGTAGTTCAGTGGACAGCACTTGCCTCACTTTCATGATACCCTAAATGAAATTCCAGTTGAATAACCACTACCTTAATTTTTCTGAAAAGAAATAAGAAAAAATTATAGGAAAATGTTGGGTACTAATTCTCCATTTCTTCTCCCTCTCTTCTTTTTTCCATCACAGGTGCTCTGGGTTCTTACCCAGTAGTGGAAGGTGTGGTGGGTCACCCTGTGACACTGCCATGTACTTACTCAACAAATGAGGGAATCACTACCGCATGCTGGGGCCTTGGCGAATGTAAATCTGTTTATTGTGCTAGAACCCTTATCTGGACCAATGGATATCAAGTCTCCTATCAGAGGAAGAGCCGATACCAGCTAAAGGGTCATATTTCAGAAGGAAACGTGTCCTTGACAATAGAGAATGCTCTTCAGAGTGACAGTGGTCCATATTGTTGTATAGTGGAGATTCCTGGATCTTTCCGTTATGTGACCTATTCCTTGGAAGTTAAACCAGGTAAGCTTTCTGTATTTCCTTTGTTTATTTCTTCAAGTGACCCTAGTCCTCTGTGTGCTAATATTTTCTGTTTTCCTCTAAGAAGGAAACCGAAAGTTGCTATTAAAGTATTTGTGTATAGGTGGAGAGTTCTGAGGGTTCCCTCCAACACCTGTTCCCTGTCACTCAGCAGTGTAGTAACAGATGAGCAGCAGCTGCTAGTCCATAAATGACTCTGACACACAATTCCCTCCAATCAGCCTTATTAGAATGAGGAGGCCCCAAGGCTGAGATCAGACCTTCAGCTGGGAGGGAGAGCATTAGACAGAAACAAGACCATCTTTGAGGTTCATCCCTTGATGGGGTGTGAAGAGGTTTTCAAGGAAGGAGGAGCTTCTCTTTACAACCTGGAGAGGAGTTTCATTAAGAGCAGAAATGTGAGAGGGAGAGAGGGAGGACTAGAGAGAGATGGCTGCCATGACTGGAATGGCAGGTTTACAGAGAGCAGCCTGCAGAATAATCCTATCAGCATTCCCCCTGAGCAGCCTCAGGCTGGTCCCCAGAACAAGGAGAAAGTCTTGACTTGTTACATCTTTTAGTGGTGGAGGTGTTAGGTGCTAGGTCTCAGGATAAAGGCTAACTAAGGTGTTTGTTAACATATCAAAGCATACACTGGCTGCCATTCTCTCAGCAAGGCCAGCATGTGGCACACCCACCCCTTCCATACATTTTCCAGTTTAGGGACTGGGCTGGGCTGCCCCTCCCCCAGCTGCTTTTGCCTATGTAACCCAGTCATTTTGGTTAGATGTGCATGCCCCTTTGGCCCCCACTCTTGGCTCCTTGCTTTCTCCTCTCCTCACGTGGTGAGTTCAGGTTGCTGGTCAAGTTCACTCTGGATCCTTCCGGATGCCTCTTCCTGTTTTCTCCCTCATACCTACAACAAATCATCTTTTCCACCATGGGTAGGAGTAGTCATGTCTTCCTTTTGTTTCTTTTTTTTTTCATTCAGGAAGGAAGTTTCCTATCATGTGATTTAGTTTACCATAGCATAAGTGACAGAGAGTTTTGAACAGCCAGATGTTGATTAGGTCCATAAATCAGGGGCTGCTGTTAGGAGATTTAGCAGCCAACTCTTAACTGTGTCAGAGAGCAGCAGGGAGGTGGGGTTGACCTAGTCAGACTCTGGCATTAGGGGATCTGGTCTAAAGGTACAAGCCCATGTTCTAACAGTAAGAAGTTTGTGAAAACCCCAAATCTGGACTCTTTTTTCTTTCTTTCTTCCTTCCTTCCTTTCTCTCTTTCTTTTGTTCCTTCCTTTCTTTCTTTCTGTTTGTTTTTTTTTCCAGAGTTTATCTGTGTAGCCTTGGCTGTCCTGGAACTTATCTGTAGATCGGGCTGGCCTCCAGAGTGCTGGGATTAAAGGACTGTACCACCAGCACTAAGTCTTACATTCTCCTAGAGGTAGATATGCTGATTTTTTTTTTATTTTACATTGACTAAAAGAATAGGCTCATGAGGACATCCTGGCTTCTGATGCTGTACCTAATCTCTTTTTATGTAAGAGTCTACACGGACAATAGAAATCAATAGTAGATATAATAGAAATAATCTGTCTCTATATTTTTAAATTAAGAACATTGTTCTGTAGTCTGTCAGCTTCTAGACTTTGTTATTCATCCATCCATCCATTCATTTATTTTTGTATTTAATTGGATTTTAAAAGTGCATTTATTATTGTGTGGCTGTGTGTGAATGATGGGTATGTGGTGGGTTTGCATACCATGATGAATTGCTAGAGGACAAACTTGTGTGGTTGGTACTATTGTTATACCCTTGTGTGAATGTAAGTCAGTTGACCAGGTTTGAAAGTCAAGGGCTTCCACCCATTGAACCATTTTTCTGGATCTCTGTTTATTGATTGCCTGATTTATTGATATTGACACTAGGCCTTGCTTTGTAAATCAGGTTGATGTGGAACTTCTTGCTCATGCCTTAGCCTCCCCAGTGTTGAGATAATGGGCATGTGTGACCACACCTCCTTAGGATAAAGTCCATTCTGACAGGCAAAGAGCTGCCTTGGAAAACTATGCCTGAGAGGCAACTTAGGGAAGCCAGAAGAAGCTGGTCATAGAATGTGCAAATACAGATATACAGAGATGGCATTGGGGGAGAGACATAAGGTGTTAAGTGGTTATCACAGGTGTGAAATTATATTACTTATCTGGCTGAAGTTGAATGGTTCTGGCCTTCAAAGGTACCCACTCACATGAGAATAAACCCACGTTCAAATACACACACACACAGAGAGAGAGAGAGAGAGAGAGAGAGAGAGAGAGAGACAGAGACAGAGACAGAGACAGAGAGACAGAGAGAGAGAGATCAGTAAAAAAAATAATAAACTACCTTATTGGATGTCTAGAAATTTGTCTAGCATGCCTGAAGAGTTGAGTTCTGTCCCAGAACTGCAAACACACAAGAACCAAGTGAGGGCTGTGGTTGTAGCTTGGGAAATGCACTTGTCTACCACACATTCCTGCCTAAGACTGTGGGGTTAGAACCACAGCACTAGAAGGGGATAGGCACGGCATGACACAATAAAGTTACCAATTCAGTTGATTAATTGAAGGTTTCATGAAGCTTAGAAATTCGTCAACAGGTCAGTGTTTACAATGTCCCTGTCCAACCCTCAGTGTGTCCATAAATGAGCCAGCAACACTGTTTCCTCCTTTAACAACCAAATCTACATCTTCTCATGGTTTTAACACACACAGCTTCATCTTCAGGTGTCCTGGGAACCTCATCAGCTCCTTTGACTTTCCCATCTACATGGGAGAAAAAATTTCCCAGAGCAAGAGAAGCAAAGCTCCCGAGCTGGTGATTCTTTCCTGGGTTTGTTCTCACAGTGATCTTCTGACTAGATTGATCGCATGCTTGCTTTTCTCCACCTCAGAGATGTATACTCTCCAGGGAGGGTGTGTACTGTGCTCAGGCCTCTGCCCACACGTTAGACTGGACCAGCAAACTAACCAGACCAGGTTATAAACAGACCCCTGCTGCTGGGAATAGTTCTATTGCAGCACAGCCACACCCACTCCTTGCTCCGTTGTCAGCAGTGACTTTCAGATTGATTGACATGAGTGCTTGCTCCTGAACACCTGTTTTTGTGTCCCTGAAACAACAATCCTTTCATCTGACCCTCTACATAAAAGAGGTTTGGGGTCCAGTGAGATGGCTCAGTGGGAAAAGTCACCCACTGTTATACTTAATGACCTAAGTTCAATTCTTGGGCCCACATGGTAGAAGGAGAGAAGAGACTCTGAAAAGTTATTCCCTGGCATCCACATTTGTGACATTCCACAAACACACAAATAAAAGATAAATAAATGTAGTGAATATAAGGGGATGCTCTACTCCCACTACTTCCCTGCACATAGTAGGAACAATGCAGTATTTTCTTCTATTCACAGTAAACACACATGGGACTACATTGTATAAAGATAAAGAGTTTTCAAAGCATTTAATTCTCATTGTCCAGGTTTCATTTTGTAGTCAGCACAGTCAAGATCAAAGGGGATTACTTACAGGGAACACATGTGTCTGCTGACACAGACAGTATGAGTCCTGGATGACTGTTTGATCCCAGCACCACTTTGCCTTAGCTCCTGTCTAGGAACTCTGCACACTGAGACCATCAGTAGCTGTTTGGATCCTTGCAGCACTTTGGATGCTGTTGATTTGTGAATTGTAAGTTGAGCCTGCCTAATCCTAACATTCCAAGTCTACAGTGCTCCAAAATCTGGAAACTTTTGAGTATGGATTATTCACCTTGAACACTAAATATCATGAAAGTATCATGTGCAGAATTATCCACAGTGTATAAAGTTACCTTTTAAGCTACATATGTAAAGAGTAATTATATGAATGCTACATCAATCCATGTTTATACTTGAGCCCTACCCAATAGATATTATCTATATACATATTCCAAATATTTAAGGAAGATTTAAATTATCACACACTGGGTACCAAGCATTTTTGGATAAGGGGTCTTCACCTGGTCTGTCTTACATTGGAAGGAACCATAGACAATATCCACTGTCTACCCAAATGTGCAAATCCCATTAAGTTGGGGTTTGTGTGGTATCTGCATGCTAAGATTCAGGGCTGTATGTTGTGTCCCCTCAGGACTGACTGAAGTGACCATGCTGGGCATGGAAGCTGTAGGTGAAGTCAGTCACCACTGAGAGCAGTTCCAGCACCCCCCATACCCTCTCAGTGTCACAGAGATGCTTAGAGATCTGAGGACCTGACATCTGTCATTTATACAATGTGTCCTTATGAACATGGGCTCTGTGCTCAGCTCCATGTGATAAGTGCAGCTGCCTCCTATTGGTGAGCTGTCTCCACTGCCATGCCCAGTCTGAGTTGGTCAATGACAAAGAACAGAAGTTCAGGAGAAGAGCCTCTCAGGACAGCCTCTCACAGGTGCTACAACAGAAGCACTTGTCTATTCTTGCTTGACTGATTCTTCTTTGTTTCAATTCCTAAATGCAGAAATTCCCACAAATCCTCCAACAAGACCCACAACTACACGGAGACCCACAACTACAGCAAGACCCAGGACTATTTCAACAAGACCCACAATTACAACAAGACCCACAACTACAGCAAGACCCAGGACTATTTCAGCAAGACTCACCCATGTACCAACATCACCCCGAGTCTCAACCTCTCTTCCTCCAACACAAACACACCCACAGACTCACACAGCAGGTACAAGCCAATGTGGTTCAGGACCCAGAGACCTTCTCATGACAGTTGGTAGGACACAGACAGTAATCAAGCCAGAAGTATAATATAGGTGAAGAGGTTTTAGCTGAGCCCAACAACAGCTTCACAAAGTCTGTAATTTTCCAGTCATAAGTTACATTCACCCTCTGCTGTGTAAGAGCTTGAAGATGGAGGACACCTGTCTCTCCATATCAGACTCCCAGGTGATTCACTAGTAGCCAGACTTAGGTGGATCACCGATCTAGGAAAGCTGATGAGGATGGGAGGAATCTGGTCCAGCTGGACATGACTTTCTGATGAAAAACTAAGGACTGACTGAAAACTAGGGTCAGCATAGGGAGACTCTTGACCACTTACATCCATTCTGGAATTGGGTCATCCAGCTGAGTCCATAGTTCAGGGAAGCTATCAGTTAGCATTTCATGAGCACCAGGCAGTATGCTACATGCTTCAAGATGCAAGTTTAATTCTCAGACACTTGTGTTCTATATATCTGTGACCTGTCCCTATTTTACAGTGACAGGAACTGACAAAGTCAGAAATCTCATGGTGGAAGTTATGAGGAGAGAAAGTGGCTCTGACTCTGTCCCTGTTAACTTGGGTTGGAAGCTGGTTCTCTGATTCTGATGCTTGGAGGGTTTGTAGTATTTCCACATCCTCATGAGCAAGGCATCCTAACTCCACCATTTTAAAGAGGCAATGGAGGACTTGTAAAGTTTACTTTAAGGATCTCTCAATTTATTCATGTAGCATGAAAAGTGCAATATGAGTGCTTTGTAGGGATGGAAAAAACTCATCAAATTCAAAGGCTTTAGGAAATGATTTAACATGCTCATGCCTTTGAGTCATATTAATGGGTAGTAACTTGACTTACAAGAAGTTTGCCATCCTGAAGCAACTTTATGTTTTAACCTTCTACATCTAGGATTGAAAAGATAGCTATGAAATGGGTTCTCGAAGCTTCCTAAAACGTGTTCATCCCTTGAGGTAGGGCTGGATCCTGACAAGTAGAAGAAGCCACACAGCTTTCTGTCATTGTTGTTGTTGTTGGAGTAATCTGATGGGAGGTATTTATATCCTGTCCTCTCATTGGCCTTCTGGTACCTTCAAGCAGGAGGACTTTGAAGGACTGAGATACACACCAAGTGTGCAGAGAGCTCTAGGTTATAACTGGGATTTTAGACACAGGATTTGTGAGATCAACTCTCTCTTCAAGGCAGCTGCACACACTGAAGAACTGTGAGATCTCTCAGGATTGACAGAACTTTTCAACACTAAGTTTCTGCCTGCTTTAGAGGATGGGCTCATGAACTGAGTTTGGAGAACATGGACAGGTTTTTTACTTCATGGGAAACTGAGATTGAAGAGAAATATTGGGCCATGAGCCCAGATGACCTCCTGGGAGGTGTTTAGTATAATCTTATATTTCTATTGCTAGTTTTCTAAAGAATTGCAGTTGAGGGTTGACTGTCTTGTCCAGGGAGAGGGCAAACACTCTAGCTACTGTACAAAGGACACATATCCTCACATCTACATCTTATCTCATCCTAGTTGTCCCAGCTACTCTTCATGGAATATAGGATGTGAGGTTGTAAGACCAGGAGAAAGTGACCCAGACTTGGGAAGGAAATTAATCTCATGAGGCCTTTTACCAAGAACTGAATTGGGTAACCTGTGACCGTCTGACATTTGGGTTGTCCTATCAGTAGTTCAGAAGGACATCCTCTCACATGCTTGAGTGTCAGGACAAAACAGCACAGTAGTGCAGAACAGGAGGGTGTTGATCAAGTGTAAGGATCAGGTTGTAGTGAGGTAGGCCATGAGAAGCCCAGGTTTAGGTATTCCAGTCTGGCCACAACCAACTTACTCCAAGATCCTCCCTTGTTCCAAAAGGGGAAGAACTTAGAGGACTCCCTGAGCGGAAGTGCTCAGCTCTGCAGGTGAAGTGAGCTGTGGGTGAGAACAAAGCAGGGAGCCCAGAAGAAAATGGAAACACAGGCTGCATTAGAGTGCTCCATATGGAAGCCTTTGGTGAGCGATGGAGGAGGAGTCAGGAAACACAGGAAGTCACTCTTAGTACAGGAATGGGTGGAGGACAGGAGACCTGGTCTCAATCTGTCACTCAACCAACAATCAACCAACCACGAGAGAGAGACAGAGACAGAGACAGAGACAGAGAGACAGAGAGAGAGACAGGATTAATCACCAGAGTGATGCTGCTACCTTGAGAAGAACTCAGTGATAAAATGGCCTGTCTATTCCATGTTCTTCAGTGAGCTCATCTCCATGGAAAGAAGTGTGGATATCTTGGGCTTGAATAAGGCCTGTAGTGCGGTAGTGGCGCAGCTGTGTGGTAGTAGCACATGCCTTTAATTCCAGCACTCTGGGAGGCAGAGGCAGGCAGATCTCTGAGTCTGAGGCCAGCCTGGGCTACAGAGTGAGTTCCAGGAAAGGTGCAAAACTACACAAAGAAACCCTGTCTTGAAAAAGAAAACAAAACAACAACAAAAAACAACCAAACAACCAAACAAAATAAATAAATAAATAAAAAGAATAAGACCTGCAGCAAAGTGTGTAGTGAGAAACTTTTAGGTCCCTTTCCTAGAAGGTCAAATGCCCTTGTCTTGATAAATCAGAATCTTAACTGAGTGTTCTGTTCTCCATGTGTTAATATTAACTGTAATATCAGAGGAGTTCAGGAGTCTAGAATGGAAAGTGTGAGACAATTCTGAATCCTGATAAAGCTGTCCAGAATATTAGGACACCGATTACTTGCTCAGACAGTGCCCATCTTTGGATACATTTCTCAGAGGAGACAGCTGAGGCAGAAATGGGTAGGAAGGAGCCATTCCTGCTTAGAGGCCGGGGAGGCACTGGGGAAGGTGGCAGTGAGTTTTGTTTCTATTTCCTTGGTGGGGCAAACTCCAAAGCTGAAACAGTTCTTGCGTTGTTCTCATTCCAGAACCCACTACGATTTATCCACATCTGACAACAGCTGAGGTGACAGAAACCACATCCTATCCTCTTGCAGGTAACAAGGTCTCCTCCCTTATCCCCTTGGAAGGTCCAGATCTTGATGAAGCTGGTGAAGAATAGGCACCCTCTGCAACACTACAGGTCTGACATTGTCAGTGGTGGCAGGGACAGAGACACAGCTCCATTCTGCCTCCCCACAGCATCCTCAGTTGGTCCCTGTCTCCATAAGCTCCTCCATTCAGGCCAAACTAGTCTGTGTGGCTTCTCAGAAGAAAAGAATGTCAGGGACAGTCATCGTGGTGGAGTGATGAAGATATTTAACTCAGATCCTAATCACCTGGTCATTAGGAAGAGAGATGCTTAGGAAAGGAATAGGGCACACTGAGGCACATGTATGGACTTCTCCATGCAGAGCACTTAGGTTTCTTTACCTGAGTATACATGTGATGTGGTGGCTCTCAAGTCGGGTCTCTGGAGATTGCTAAGAAATACCTTCATCTCTCCTGCTTCTGTTGGTTTTGAATCCTGCTCCAAGATGTAATTTACAGCAAATATATTTGAATAATTTTCTTCTACAGACAATGTTGTGGTGTAGATTTCTGAGGAATATTTCTTACATTCAGGAATGGGAGAGAGGGGCTAGAAATACCAGGTTCCACAGGATTATTCCTGGAAGGTCTTCCTAAGGGCCTAAGTCAAAAAACAGCCTAGACTGTAGATGTTGCCTAAACCTAGTCATTACCTTTGGCTCCTTGGAAAAGCTTTCACAATGAGTAACATGAAAGCACAGTAATGTGAAAATGAGGAAGGTTCTGGGTCATCTAACATTATTCATGCTAGGTAGGCCAGTTTTAACAGTAGTTGGGACTCCCATTTAACTGTAGCATTTCCGCTCATTTTGTAGCACTATGTGTACTTTGCAAGCAGAGATGTCTGCCATTTGCTAAAATTAGAAATATGGAGGCATCTGATGTCTGCTGCTTCATCTGTATAATGCAGTTAAGGGGCTCCTTGTCAGGATGTTACAAATCTTTTATATGTCTGATATCAGCAAAAAGAGGATTCTGTGTTTCATACATAGACAGAGAAACAATGAAAACTATAGATTACTTGTTGTAAAATAGACATTTCCAATGTACTTCAAATATCTAAATGTTCAAAACTTGCTGTTCAGTGAATCTTCTGTTATATTAAATCCTAAACCTCACACAGTATAAGACACCTTGTGGGTAATATTTACAGATGTAGAAAATAAAATCTAAATTCTTGTAATTATAATTAATTTTCCCTCATGTTGAGCAGATTCGAAGAACACTGTGACATCCTCACCTGACTCATGCAATAATTACACTGTAAGTATATTCCTCACCAATTTATTAGCTATGTTAACTTGTATATCATCTGGGAAAAAATTATATTTAAAAATTCCGTCTGTAAAATGTAAAATTAATTCAGATATTTGCATTAAAAAAGAAAGGAAAAGGGGCCACTTATAGTGGTATCTTCCTTATTCTTAGGACTCAGGACATTAAAACAAGATATCAGAAGTTTAAGACCAGTCTAGACCATTAGGGAACTTAGGCTACATAATGGGATCCTGTTTAAAAAAACATAAAAAAATTAATTAATAAATATATAAAATAAAGAAAATAAGATGTTGACACATATAAAATGTTTGAATTCAAGTTTATCTAGGGTCCACTAAAGTTATTTTTCTATCCAGTAACCATTCTCTGTAGAGCCCACTGTTGATATTTTTTTCCTCACACAAACCTCCACATAACTAACCTATGAAGGTCTTAGAAATTCTTAATTTTGCATGATTTTTTTCCCTAGAATTTCTCCATAGTAAACCTAAGATTTTCTTTCTTTTCTTTTCTTTGTTTTTTTCAGAGACTAGGTTTCTCTATGTAGCTTTGGAGCCTGTCCTAGAATTCATTCTGTAGCCCAGGCTGCCTTGAGTTCACAGAGATCTGCCTGCCTCTGGCTCCCAAATGCTGGGATTAAAGGCATGTGCTACCACCACCCAGCATACAGAGCATGAGAATTTCTATGGTTAAAAGTAAAGTTAAAAAAAGAATGAGCTAACTAGAGTGGAATAAATTAACATATCACATTTATGTATCCTAGTGCAGTATCAGAAACCATCATGCCGTGTTGAGAGTATTGCTAATTGAGCAGACTTGTGCTGTTTTTTAACACAACCTTGCATGGTGAAATTGCACCTGAACTCGGTTAACTGCAGTGCAGTCATCTTTATCAGCAAGAAGAAATACTTCAGAATTAAATTCAAAACAAGAAATAGCAACATCTGGATTCTGAGGCTGTCAATCTGGCTCTAGGTGCATTGAGAACATTGCATAGAGATACATTTGTGTGCTTGTGTCTAGGTTTTTAGTTTGTTTTTAGTCTCCTGCTCCTGGAGACCAGGCTGGCCTTGAATTCTCTATGGAAATGAGAAGGATCATTAAGTCTGGGGTCTTGGGTCTCTACTTCTCAAGTTTTGCTATTACAGGTGTACACCCGCATGCCTAGCAAACCATCCTATATCTTGAACCTGTAGATCAACTTCCAAGACTCCATCCATGAAAAGGTTGAAAAAATATTTGAAGATGAATGAAAAAGGATAGCCATTGTTGTCATTCATAATCAGGAAAATAAAATGAAGTAAATATTCACATGGGCACAGTGGACGTGCCTGTGTTCCAGGCACTCAGGCAGGTGCAGACAGGAGGATCAGTAGTTCATAATGGATACCTCGTGAGTGCCAGGCCAGCCTAGGGATACATTGAGACCCTCTCTCAAAACCAACAAACATTACTTTATATCCCCACACCATTTGTCAGGTAGTACCTGAGAATCCCTTTCCCAAGAGCCCTACTGAACAGGTTGTTTGAGGATGTAGAGACAGAGCTCACAGAGCTTAACTAACTTGTCCATGGTCTCCCTGACTAGGAAGAAGAGCTGGGATTGTGACTCCAGAGATGGGGCTCATACAGGGACAAAGATCTGGTCTCTGATCCTTCCTTTCCTGGCAATAAAACCCATCCCATGGGCTCAGTTTAGGGTTGGTAGATGAGTGCTAAGCCATTAGAGGGGCTTCACCTGCTGCCCAGCCTGTCTCCTGCTTATTCCAGTATGTGCTGATCCCTGGTCACCTACACCAGGGCACTAGGGGAGATTCTGCATTTCTGTCTGGTCACAAGGTGTTTATCAGGCTGCATCCAGGAGCAGAGTCTTCCTACTATTTTTTAGAAAGTTATTAGATATAATTGTATGGTTTCTTTTTTTTTCTCAACTCCCTTCAAACCCTTCCATGTACTCACTCCTTGCTTTCTTTCCAATTCATGGTATCTATTCCTTTAATAGTTAATTCATATAATATATATTATTTAATATAAAATTTATAATATTATGTATTATAAATATTATATGCACTTACTAAAGACAGTATAATATTTAATATGTTATATATTGTATATTATATAAGTATATAATGTACAATATATTAATGTGTAATATGTAATTGTTAATATATGCCTAGAAACTGTATGATATATATTATATATATTCATATTTAATATATATGTATCCCTAAAAATTTAATATAACCTGGCTAGTCAGTATGCTATTTGTGTGTATATGTTTCCACACTGACCATTTGGTATTAGATGTTTATAAAGATATGGAGTCTTGAGTTGCATTTACATGACAAGTAGGGTCTGTGATGGAAGACCAGACCAAGAGCTGAGCACACTGAGAGCAAGTTAACTTAGAGATGGGTTACTCTTTTTTTCTCTTTTAATATCATAGAATGATTCATATAGGGAATGTCCTACTGACTATTAAAGCAAACATAATCACATACATGATATATGAACCCACATTAAGCATGAGGTTAGAATTGTGACTGATGTATCTATCCATCCATGCAATCTCCTCGAGCGACACAGAATACACTTCCAACATCATCAAAGACGCTGAATTCACACTGTCTTGGAGTTCCACTACCAGATACCTCCTCAGATCCTTGTGTCTTCCTCATATTCCAGACTAGCCACAGAGCAGGAGAGACGAAGCTCTAGGACCTAGAGTCTAGGTTAAGGTCAAGCACGTGTTTTCTGTTCCTCTCACTTGCTGCCCCTGTGTTTACTGCTGTTTATTTATTGCTACTGTTGTTTTATTTATTGTTTCCTTAGGAATCGATCCTCTCACATGAGTGGCAGAAGAACACAACTAATGGCTTCTTTGTGGGCATCTCCATGGCTGTCCTGCTGCTGCTGCTGCTGTTTGTGTGCACCCTGGCTGTCACCAGTAAGTAATTTCACAACTGTCCCCAAAGAAGGAGAACCAGGGTCCTCTGACTGTCTTTTTAGCAAGTGCACATGTCACAGGGGTTTTAAGTTCACATGGTTTCCATATCCCTAGATCCAAGACACACATAGTAAACATCTACTCCCCAAGGAATGTGTTAGGACCCATAAAACTCTGTAGGTGATTTCTGGTACCTGGTGAGTGCTCTTTTAAGTGATCTTGAACCATTGCTGCTATGTCTCCAAAGATTCCTACTCTGTAAAATTTGATCTCATGTATTCCATACTGGTACAGACACTATAAGGTAGCTGAGAATGACCTTCAACTCCAGATCCTCCTGCCTCCAACATCCAAGTGCTGGGCTTACAGGGATAGGCTGCAGTGCTTGGCTGCACTCTTGTTCCCAACTCTGTCCTTTGTCTTTCAGTTGTTGCCATCGAAAGGGAAACATTATCTTTTCCATAAAAAAATTAAATAATGCTGGGCAGTGGTGGCTCATAGTTTTCATCCCAACACTTGGGAAACAGAGGCAGGTAGATCCCTGTGAGTTCAAGGCCAATCTGGTATACAAATCAAATTCCAAGACAGCCAGGAATGTTACACAGAGAAACTCTGTCTCAAAAAAAAAAAAAAAAATACTATGCCACAAGAGGTTTTGGATGGACTTGAGATTTCTTTTTAGGTCACTGTAAGACCTTTGTGTTCTTTTCTTTCCTACTCTTGGGACCTCGTTTGTTTCCCATGATGATGCTGTTGAATGTTCTGGAACATGTTTAGTAGATTAGGCAAATGAGACATTATTTGAGTGCCCCTGACTAATGCTCAACAGACTATGTGAAGGTGGCACCCAGGCCTATATGGCCCTTTCCATGAGCTGTGCAACTAACTGTACACAGTGTTTCTCTCTGTGTAGTCCATTCCCTGTGTAAGAACTTCAGCCATGGACTTTACAAAACACCATGCATGAGCCCATTCTTGACTGTTTCACAGAAAGTGGGGAATAAGAATATGGCTATCAGATTTCAGATGTTTCCCTTGAATTATTTCAAAGGTGTTCATTCAAAGTGATTTTTTAAGGTGGATCTAATGTCCTGTGTTTATAATATCAGCATTCTACAATTCTGGCTAGCCTGGGCTTCATATCAGAGCATGTCTAAAAGGGAGAATTACATAGAAATTGAATAAAATTCCACAAATGTGTTCCCTTCCTTATTTCAAAGTTGTTTTTCCTCCCTTACAGTCTTGTCCTCTAGCAGCCCATTAGAAAAGAATCCAGACTCTTTGTTTGTCTTGGTGAACAATAATTTACCAATCTCTTTCTATCAAATTAGGCCATGTGGATAAATATCCCAGACAATGAATGAAAAGAATATTCTCCCTGCAGTGTACAGGAAGGAATTACACAAAGTTACCAGGGGACGGTTCAATCAAAAACAGAAACAATATCCTTGATTAGGAGAAAATATCATGCGTGTTTCTGACCACATGTTCACTTTTCCTTTCAATTTATCCCAACTCTTCCCAACCCAATTTAGGGTACATCCTTATGAAAAAGAAGTCGGGGTCTCTAAGGTAAGCTCGTGTGGATTGTGTTGATTCTTTTTAAAGCAACAATCTTGAGAATGTCTCTCTGTGTTCACTCTTTCTTTCTTTCTCTCTTTTTCTTTCTTTCTTTCTTTTTTTTTTTTTTTTTTTTTTTTAGTGTTTTGAGACAGGGTTTCTTTGTGAGCTCTGTCTGTCCCAGAACTCGATCTGCAGACTAGACTGGCCTCAAAGTCACAGAGATCACCCTGCCTCTGTCTCTTGAGTGCTGGAATTAAAGGTGTGCACCACCACATCCTAGATCTCTATGCTTTCTTTTGTAACTAAATCATTCTTTACTATTAGATTTATTGATTGGTTGGTTGAGTTGAGGCAGGGCTCACAAAGTAGTCCAGACTGGCCGGGAACTTCCTATGTAGCCTAAGCCAGCCTGGAACTCACAATCCTCCTGCCTCAGACTCTTTTGTTCTGGGATTACAGGTGTATTCCACAATGCTTGGTCCCCATTCTGTACGTTGGATCCCAATATAAAGGTTAGCGAGTCCCTTTCTTGTTGCCCTCATTTCTCATGGATATTTTTTGCATTCCGTATTTCCTGCATTTACGGTAGGACAGGAACAGAAGGCCCTTGGTACTCATCTCTTATAGGTAGATGCTGAGTTCTAAGTTTTGCTTCCTGGGGCATATAAGCCAGTAGAAAGATCCTTTTAGGTGCTTTTAGGCAAGTGTGGTGAGGATGACAGGGTTAGGAGGTGGGCTGTTCCAGGAAGCCCAAGGGAGCAGAAGTTTTAGAGGAAAATCATTTCTGAGGATGCCAGAGTGTAACAGAACTGTGGTATGGCCAGTGTCTCCACACTGTACACCAGCCCCCTTCACTCCCTACACTCCTGTCTGTCTTGCAGGCTCCTCAGGTTACTATACCTGGGGAGCTCTGTTAGTATCTCCAGTGTCAGCCCCCCTGTACTTCCCCTGTGCCACATATTTATAACGATCTAGTCTTCTTAATTTATCTAAAGATTGGCTGTCCACAGGACCATGCCTTTCAATCTAATTCCATGTCCTTCAGACTGCCTCCATAGCTTAAGCACAAGAGCCAAGCCATAGACTGGGCCTTGTCCAGTGTCAGGTCCTTAGAATTGCCTGACATGGATAGTTCTTAATAAGTGTCCATCACACTTTCCATTCACAGTAATAAATCTATAAGGTAGGAACTACTATTAGCCTCATCCTATAGATCAAAAACAGGTCCATAAATATGAGGTCACACTACACTGTCCTCAACCTCCAAATCCCATGCTTACAAATCTAACTGGTAATGTATATGTATGTATGTATGTATGTATATATATAAAACATAAATTGAATTAACTTTCTGAATATAGAATGGAAATAATCCTAAGAATTAGAAGAACACAGCATGATTTTAGTCTATAATTCTTGTTCCTGTTAGTAAAGTATCTTTTTTTTCTCAAAAATTTAATTTAAGATTCTTATTTGTATATATGAGAGAGAAAGATGGGGTAGGGATAGGCAAAGGTGGGGCAGGGACAGGGACAGGACACGGAGAGGATAGGCATGAATGTGTTCAAGTACACCTGCAGGGAGACCAGTGGAGGACAGGGAGTGTCCTTCTCTGTCCCCCACTTTGTCCTTTGAGGCAGAGTCTCCCTTGAACCGGCAGTTCACATTGTTTGTTTGCAAAGGTCAGAAAGCCCCATTGATCCTCCTGCCTCTGTCTCCTCAGTGCTGGGTTACAGGGATGCAGGAGATGTTCTACCTGTTACCTGGGGGCCTGCATCTGAACTCTAATTCTCCTGTTTGTAAAAGGACCATGCTTAACTGCTGAGTCATCTCTTCGGTACCAAAAGTTACTTTTTAATCACTTAATATGAAAGAAAATACTGGAGAAAACACAACACATAAAGAAGAGGGGGGGAGTTGGGGGAGCTGGCACACACCTGTTATCTCCACACTCAGTAAGCCAAGACAGGAAGGAGTACTGTAAGTTAATGTGCAGCCCAGACTTCTAGCAACAGTCTGTCTAAAACTAAGTAAAGAACACCAGGTGAGGAGGCTCACACCATTAATTCCAGGTCAGCAGACAGAGGCAAGTGAGTCTCTATGAGTCCAAGAATGTCTGGTCTATGTAGGAATTTACAGGATAGCCAGTGCAACATAGTGAGACCCTGACAAAACCAAATGAATGAATGAATGAATGAATGAATGAATGAATGAATGAATGAATGAATGAACGAACGAATGAACAAATAAACAAATAAATCAAAAGCAAGCAAGAAAGCCACAAAACCAAACTAACCACTCCATGACACACTCTGGGCATTCTCTCATGACTTTTCTCTGTCAGTTCTATCACACTGACTCAGGAGTGTCCTGACCCTCCACTGTCTCCCTACATGTGTGACTGTCCCAGGCAGAGTGGAGCTGGATTTCTCTTGTTCTGTGTAATTCTCAGCACAGGCATGTTCCTCACAGGGCCGACTGGAGATGCTCACGTTGGTTCTGCATTTCAGTAGTAGAAATGGCCGCTGTGTACAAACGACAAAACAACACTGTGTCAAAACATCACCCCTGAGTTCCTCTGTTTTTGTCTCTGGTTTGCCCCTTCATGAGTTCTAGAAGCTCAAATGTCAGTCCACTGTGCCTACCCTGACTAACAGGGGCACAGGATGAGCTCTGCAAGTGACGCCCCTCCCACAGCTGCTGGGATGGGCCAGCTGTGAACACCTGCAGTGCTCTCCCCAAATTCCTTTCAGTCCAGTGTTTGATGTTTGTGTGCATGTGACGTCTGTGAATGTGTGTCATGCAGTAGTCTTTGAAATTGTGCCATAGACCTAGCTGCAATGAAAAGACACTGCTTTGTTATTTGACATGTTTTTCTACTTCATGCTTAATGTCAGAGGATTTAGATGCTATGTAGGTTTCAAAACTCTCTTTTTTAAATAAAGAAAACTTTGTATTATTGTGTGCATGATTTGTGTGTGTGTGTGTGTGTGTGTGTGTGTGTGTGTGTGTGTGTGTGTGTGTAGGTTCCATGGCACCTGTGGAGGTCAGAGGACAACACTGTGGAGCTCTTTCCTTCTGCATTTCCAAGGACTCTAGGGATCTCACTCAGGTCACAGGTTCTCCTAACCTTTTCTAAATTATCACAGTGCAAAGTAAATACCCAAGACATCCAATTCCTAGCCCAGTTCCAAATAAACATCCTGATATGGTACCTTGGTTTGATGCCTAGATATGTGTCTCTAAATTTCCCACTTTTGTGTTTTATTATATTAGTATATTGAAGGACTCCAATATGAGCTACTTTAAAAAATTCTTAGTTAATCTGATGCTTATTACAAAAACAAAAAGCAAGAAAAAAAATCTTTTCCACTACTTAATGCTAGGGGCCTGTGTGGATTGCTAGGGTCCTGTGTGGCATTGTTTACTGTTACAGTTTTTGTGAATGGGGCTCCTAGAGTCCTGAGCATACATCATAAATGAAAGTTCTGCTCAGACTTGAAAGGTTACCTGTTGTTCTTTCTTCAACATCTCTCTCTGCAGCTTGGTAGCATTCCGTGTCTCTAAGAATGGAGGTTTACAGAACACAGTGGTTGTGTGGCTGTGAGCTGAAGACAATGTCTATATAACTGAAGACAGTTGTTACCCTACAGAATGAGTCCCAGTGGCCCTCGGAGGGGCTTCTGCCTGAGATTGGAAAGACAACAACCAGACTGGACAGTGCAAACACTCTGGACTATTTTTTTGTATCGGTTTATCCAGCAGTGGTGGAAAGGGCAACCCTCAGCTGTTTGTACTCAAACTCACTGTTAACATCATCGTAATTCTTGTGTTTACACTGCCTCAGTCTCTCCAAACACTGCAGTGCATTCTCTCAAACATGAACATTTTAGAGTGTTGTGTTTCCTTTGATGAACATAATCATCAATAATATAGGAAATGGACTGCTGCCTTGGTTATTAAAGCTAATAAAAAAGAAATGGGATTGAAAAGTTAAAAAAGAAAAAAGTAAGCACAGGTGGGAGGGGCATCCTGAATTTACAAGTATTTGATGATCATGTTAAATTTTTTGTTGTAATTGGAAATGTCACTTTCCCTCCCCTCCCCAAGGGGAAAAGTCATTGGCACACGCAGGTTTTAATTTCCTAATAGATAAACAGAAGGAACTCTAACGTCACCATTAGAGTTGGCTGTGCTTTCTCAGTGCTCTGGAAATACAATGCATTATGATGTGGTTGATCTTAAGATAGGGATGGGTGTTCCATGTTAGGAGAGGTTGCCATGGTGAGAATGGACCAGGCAGACATCAGGGAAGAAAATAGTGGACAAGGACTGAGTTCATCAGTGCTGTTTCCACTGCAGTCTGACTTGGTGCTCAGTGTCCTGTCCTCACCCACTGGACTCTGAATTAGGTGCTGGAAGGAGACAATGCAGAAATGACCATAGTCCTCTCATCTGCCTCCTTCCTGATTCCTGTCTGGTGACTGCAGGGCTCTGAGATTGTGATGTCTGCTCTGTTCTTCAGTCTTCCTAGAGATGCCTTATAGCCATGAAAGGGTCTGGAAATCTGTCTGCTGTCCCACCTAGCATTTCCAAATCTTGCGTGAACTCAGGAGCATGGTGACTAGTGACATTCTGTGAAAGCATGTGGGACTCAGTGGAAAACAGTTCGTATATATGGGCTCCAATGCTAACTGTGAGGAGGAAGAACAGGGTAACCTCCATGTCTTTTTGCTATTATCATGTCCACACTTACCTTGGTGGACAGTGGTCATTGATGAGAGATTACTGGTGAGAAGTCTTTGAGCAGTGGAAACATTCCAGAATGCATATCACAACCCCAGCAGATGTTGTAGTAATTGCTGATGTTGAGTTAAAGCTGAGTCAATGATTTTTATATTTTCACAACCAGGAATCTACTTTGTGTCTGATACATCTTTAAATAATCATGTTTCCCTTTGATATAGTTGGTGTTTGTGGTTTTGTTTATGCTATAGAAAAAAAATCATCAGTTGAGAGGATGGATAGAAAGATCCAAGATGAGTTTTGTTAATATTCCATTAAAGTATCAGTCTTGTTGATTTTATTGAATTTTCTTTTAATCCTTAAATTTCAATAAACCATTGTGTTTGTTACTTATAATCTGCTGAAGTTGTTAATAACTTAACAATTATACTTTTTTTAAGATAGGGTCTCACTGTATAGCCCTGGGTTGCCTTGAACTCCCTATATAGACCAGGCTGCTCTCAATGTCTCAGAGAGTCTCTTGACTTTGAATTCTGAGTTCTGGGATTTAAAATATGCGGTGGCATGCCTATCTTGACTATACATTTAAACTTTATGAAACTTCACACATCTTATGAAGCAACAGAAGCAGTCCTTCTCTGCGAGCTGTGTGCATAAATATGAGAGAAAAGAAGATGAGATGTTGAGTAATTGTCTGACTTAGCTGTGTGCATTTTCACTAACAGAAACTGTTTCTTCACTTTGAAAACTGACCCCACATTTATTTTTTCAAGCTCACCAATTCATTTGGTCCAGACATCTCCACCTTACTATGTGTAGGCTCACAGGACATGGGTATATTGGGTTAAAATTTTCCATGATTTAATCAGGCACTAGGAACTGGGGTCTTCTCAGCACCGGGGCCAGGGTCCATTTCTGAAGTCTAGTTCCTCAGAAGCTGCAGGACAGGAGGGAATAGATGGAAAAGGACATCAGTTCTGGTCCATCAATCTGCTGGTTCATTCTGAGGGGAGGATGTCCTGACAGCACTTAGCTTCTCAATCATGACATATGGGACTAGGAAACTGGCATGAGGGATGAGCAGAGACCTTAGAATCTAGTCTCCCCACTGAGAACCAATCACACCCTGTAGTTGTGGCTGCTAGTACTGTCTGCTGAGTGACAGCGCTGCAGGGAATCTCTATGTCAGAGGGAACAGCTTTAGCCCAGTCTCAGGACTGTCCCTAGGAAAGAGTGATATTAGAGATGAAACCAAAGGCATGTGCAGCCAAGGGAATGTCTCCCGAAAGATCTAAATCCCTGGGGGCAGGGCGGGGGGAGGGGTCTCAATGAGACCTAGGAGCACATCTGTTTGGGAGGAGTCTCACTCTCAGAAAACACAGCTCTTTAATATACTAAAGAGTTATACCTGCTCTCTAGTACACACTGTGAATATCAGAATTTGCTTCAGCAGCATGGTTCTAAGCTAGCTTGGTTTGGGTATGGGGCAGTAGGGGAAAGGTAAATTATTTACATAGCATCTTATATTGGTTATTATAGTAGGTTTCCAGAACGGAAAGGAAGGAAAATGGTAATCTACAGACTGTGTGGTTATCTAAGTCTAAGAAGGAGCCTCTTGAAGAAGAGACATGGGATAGGAAACTTCGCCCTATCTACTTTGTGTTCAGTAAGAGCTGAGACCAAATTTCTGGCTTTGAGGTGATGACAGTATAGGGGTTATGGTGGTCTACCATTTGGTTTAAAAGTAATATTATGATTTTTATTTATTTATTTTATTTGCTTAATTTTATTTATTTTAAATATATAAATCTATAATATTTATAAATATAATTTTTTAAAATTTTTCCATGTTTTATATTTATTATTCTCTTCTATACATTCATCTTACTTTGTTTTTGTGATTCCCTGGAGGAGAGTGTAGAAGTTTGGGGAAATGTCAAGGGCTCAAGACCTGTAGTTTATAACATTGGCTGCTCAGCTGAGTCACCTGGAGAGCTGAACTGCCCACTGACCCAGTAACTGGGATGTCAGATATCAGCTGCTGGTGTCCTGAGTGTTTCAGTTTAGATGACTGATGTGTGCAGCTGAGATTAAAACCCACTGTTCTAGGATCCTGGAAGAGGAGAGGACTGAAGACAGGGTGCTTTCAGGACAGGGTGCTTTCAGGATGTCTCGGTTAAGTCCTGCAGAAGAACATAAAATGCACAACATGAAACAGGACAATATCAACAATGGGTGAGGACAGTGTAGGGAAAGGGTATGAAGCCTGTGACTGTAGCAACGCCCTCGTTACTACCTGTGCACCATGTCCGAGTGAGGGGCTGAGGATGAAAAAGAGAGACAGACAGCAGGTCATTCCTCTCAGTAGAATGCCTTTTATTGAAGGAGGGAGGAGGCCTTAAATACAGGCTTACAGCACAGTGGAGGAACCCTGGGAGAGCAAAAGTAAGCTACAGCTGTTTTACGATCTTGCATCCTAGCTGCTTACACCAAATGCAGGATACACAAACAAGGAACCTCCCATAAGCTGTTTAGGAGTAATGAAACCAGCAGGGAATTAGCATAGGGAGGACATCTATCTGATCAAGGTCAGCAAGCAAGGCAACAGCTACCCAAGGAATGGGGGTCAGAGCCCTACATGTGACAGCAGACCTGTCCCACACATCTGACTTCCAGGAGGTGGTATTGGGAAAGTCTGAGTGCTCCCATGTCTCTGTGAGGCTCCTGAGGAAGCTGGGGCACAGCTGTTAGCTGACACTGTCCCTGGGTATTCAAAGAACTCAATGTTTCCACATAAAAACCATTAAAAGAAAAGCAAGAAAGAAAATCCCCACTCTGCTATGAGGAAATGCTCGAAGGTTACCCCTATTCTCTATTGCAGAATGCTGATATGGACCGGCTGTCTTCACCATTTTCTGCACCTGCAGGAGCCTAAAAATACTTTGATTATGACCCAGTCATGTTTTTAACAGTATTTGTTTCTTAAGAATAGTGTTAGGCCGGATTGTGGTGGCACATGTCTTTAATCTCAGCACTCAGGAGGCAGAGACTGGTGGATCTCTTGTGCGTTTGAGGCCAGCCTGGTCTACAGAGCAAGTTCTAGGGCAGGCTCCAATGCTACACAGAGAGAAACCCTGTCTTTTAAAACATAAAAACAAAAAGAAAAAAAAAAGAATAGTTTTAGACCCACAGCAAAACTGGGTTTAAAGGACAGAGATTCTCCATAAACCCACCTTCCCCATCCAACACACACAGACACACTCCTCACTAGGGTGGGGGAGAAGCAGTCGGAGGGGGAAGAGAAGAGGGAGAGCTCGGCTGCATCAGTATTCCTCATCATCACGGCACAGATATCACAACTGATGAGCTAACATAGGCACAACTGTCAACGGAAGTCCATGGCTTCTTTCTCTTGCTATACTGCATTCTGGGTTTTTGACAATTGTATAATGACAAATGTCCACTATTATTGCCTCATGGACACCCAGTCATCCCTCCCTCTCCTAAATCTCTACCATAATTTTTCCTCTTCTTTATTTATAGTTTGTTTGTTTGGCCCTTTTATTTTTAAATTTTTACTTATTCTTATGAATGTGTATGTGGGTGTAGGTGTGCACACATCTTCACAAGGAGGCCAGAAAAAAGTGTGGGATCCCCTGGAACTGTGAATCACCTCATGTGGGTGCTGAAAATATAATCAGTGTTTCCTGTGAGAACAGCAAGGGCCCTTGACCACTGAGTTCTCTGTCCAGCCCTGGGCTTTTACTGTTTTGACATGTCTTCTTCCTATATAGTAGGCTAGCCTGTACCTTGTGATCCTCCTGCCTCAGAGTCTTCAGTGCTGGGATACCAGGTATGCATGACCATGCCCAGCACAGCTGACTTTACAGATGAATACATTCATTTCATTGTCTGAGTGTACTAAAGCTCATTGATTCATCTGCTGTTGAGAGGCAGTTTGGGAACTTCCAAGTCTTGAAACTCAGCTAAGCTGCTGTAAATATTAGGGAGCAGGGTGTTTGTTTGTTTGTTGGATTTTCAACTGCTTTAGGTAAGTATCAAGGAATGGAGGGACTTCCAGGTTAGATGGTCAACCAGAGACTATATCCTTGTGAGCCTGTGAAGGAGCTAATTGAAAAAACAAACTTTATCTCTAAGAAGGAAATACATGGCTTCCGAAGTCCACCAGGAAAGGGGAAGGTCCCCTCAAAGCGGGAAGGAAAAGGGCACGTGATATAGAGAAGTATGGAAACCTGGGGTCTCAGCTGTGCCGTTTCCTGGTGAGGAGAGGGGGTAGAAACTGCTTCCAAAGCAAAGCTAGAGGAGAGATGATCTGTACTTCCACAGGACAAGCCCACAGCCCTCACAAGCCTCAAACATAGCTTGGGTTTTGACTGGACTGATTCCTCTGGCAGATGGCTCACTGGTAGAGAAAAAATCCCATTTAGCCCACCTTGTGACTCAAGTTCCTCAGCCTGGAGCCATCTTGCAACACCGGCCTCAGTTTAGCTTTCCAGTCTACAAGGGATACAGCTGTAGAAAACATGAGGTCCAGGCAGGCACCAACTGGTGCAGACATCAGGAGGCTGGGTTCAGGCTGGAAAGAAAGGGATGAGAGAGAGCTTGCCTCAGAGTCCTGACAGATCTCATCAACTACCAGTAAGACTGGATTTTGGTACCATTGAGCCTGAGCCAGTGGGTGGAGCAGATTCTGGGGTTATCTGTTGTTCATTGTTGTAAGGACTGGGGATTTGGATGTTCCCGGCTGTGCATGATACCCACTTGAGCATCTATCCTGCCCTCATAGGCTCCTGCTTCTTAGGATAGAAACTTCATAGGGCTGGAGAGATGGCTCAGCGATTAAGAGCCCTGGCTGCTCTTCAGAGGTCCTGAATTCAGTTCTCAGCAACCATCTCTAGGGGGATCTGATGTCATCTTCTGCATAAGTGCATACATGCCGTTAGAGCACTCATCTATAAAATAAATACGTAAGTAAATAAAAAGTTTTTCGAGACACGGTTTCCCTGTGTAGCTTTGCACCTTTTCCTGGAACTCACTTGGTAGCCCAGGCTGTCCTCGAACTCACAGAGATCCACCTGGCTCTGCCTCCCGAGTGCTGGGATTAAAGGCGTGCGCCACCACTAAGATAGA
Source organism: Onychomys torridus (assembly GCF_903995425.1). Classification (NCBI taxonomy): domain Eukaryota; kingdom Metazoa; phylum Chordata; class Mammalia; order Rodentia; family Cricetidae; genus Onychomys; species Onychomys torridus. The sequence goes on along the minus strand of NC_050450.1, from coordinate 34,877,612 downwards.
AATTTCACGCTGTGGAGCGATGGGGACAAAGAAGATGGTGAAATGGTGCAGCTTACGTGGTGGAGAGAAGCAGAACTAGGGATGCAGCTGCAGCAACACGCATGGCAGAGATGCCCTGTTGAACAAAGGAGCATGTCCTTGCTCGGTAGAGCTGGTCCTCTACCACCTGACAGCCTTGCTAGAATGCCACCCTAGTCCAGTGCTGCCAGCATGGGCCACAGTGCTGCCTGTGGGCATGTCCAGGGTACCCACAGCATAGCCAGCACAGAGGGCAAGGTGGCTTACAGCAGCCTAGAGCTCTTGAAAGTCCTGCCCAGGAACACACACTGCCCAACCACAGGACACCCTGACTCTGAGCAACATCAGGACGTCAGAGATGAAGAATGAGGTTCATTTTCTCGGTTACGTCTCCTCAAGACTTCTGTGCTCCATGCTGCCTCAGGAAACCATGTGGAAGTCCACGATCCGTGCTGTTACCGGCTGGGATTGGCAGAAAGCTGCTTTTGTAGTGGCACTAATGGTCACAGACCCACAACTGAGAATGAGGAACATTGAAGGCTTTGGTGCCAACCCCCCACTCCTCCACAACACCCCCTAAAAAGAAACAGTCCAGATGTGAAGCTATGGAAGAGTCCTTAAAAATTGTGGGGCTTGGGGATTTAGTTCAGTGGTACTGCACTTGCCTAGCAAGCACAAGGCCCTGTGTTCGAGCCTCAGCTTCAAAAAAAAAAAATTGTGATAAAGATGCTTAAGTATAGCTCTTCTCAGTTGTTGGCTTCTGGTGGGGGCGACGTAGATGGAGGATTCAGTTTTCTTTAATGGGCTGGCCACTGGGAGTTTGACCATGCTCCTATGAGTATATGAGTAACACATATTCGACTTGGTGGTTTTTTTCCTTTCTCTTGGGGGCTTGTGAGAGTGGAAGGGCACAAAGGTGGATTGGGTTGGTAGACCTGGGAGGAATGAAAAGTAAGCTTAAGTGTAGTGCATTGTATGAAATTCCCAAATAATTAATAAAAACATTATGTTGGGAGAAAATACCCAAAATAAAGATACTGTATGTATTTCTTAAAGAAATACCTGATAAATGTGTGTGTGTGTGTGTGTGTGTGTGTCTGATAGAAAATGCACATGTGTTTTGTACTGCCACTGATCTACCCAACATTTATTAAAGCTTTCACTTGATTTTTATTTTGCATTTGCCATACAAGGAAGTGTTTAGATTTTTAAGGAAGAAGAATTTCAATATTTTTTATTATGAAATGGTTCTTGGTTATAATACTGGAAGCGTGAACAATTGAAATAATAGTTAAGTTGGATTTTGTCAAAATGTAAACCTTTAGTGTGTCAAATGATACTATCAAGAATATGAGAGGGTGGTACTGTAATCCTGGTTAAGAACCCATGGCTGGGGAAATCCTAGGTCCTTGGGGAAATCTACAGCTATTCTCCCAAAGGGAGTTAGTATTAAGATGGTGGTTTATTCAGAGACTCACACCTGGTTAAAGTGCAGGAAATAAGTGACTGTGCAGCTCAGCCCTCAACTGGGCATCTTTATCACACCCATTCTCCCCAAGGCTCAGAGAACATCGTGGAGGATGAGGTGGAAAGATTGTAAGAGCTGGAGGTTGGGGTGGACTGCTGCAAGACGGTGTCCTCTAAATGTGACGGAGATGTCTCACTTAGGAGACACAGCAACTGTAGTTGCCTGACAAGACCGGCATGAGATCAGGACAGCAAGGCCAGGGAGAGATGCCCGAAGCCCATGCACAACTGAGCTTTTGAGCATTTGAGAAATCCTTAGGGAAGGAGAGTCAATTTTCTTCAGTTGTATAGCACTCGGTGGGTTATCCATTCTCCTGTGGATGGCCCCGTATGCATGTGCAAATGGACCACAGTAATTAGTCTCTGGGTTAATAAAAATATATGTGAAGCTGGGTGTGGTGACACATGCATTTAATCGCAGCACTTGGGGAACAGAAGGAGGTGGATCTCAGAGTTTGAGGTTAGCCTGGTCTACCAAGACAGTTCCAGGACAGCCAGGGCCTCACAGAGAAACCCTGTCTTGAAAAGTAAAACAAAACAAAACATGAAGTGGAAGGAGGATCAGGTGGTCCTGAAGAATTCAAGGATGAGTAGGAATTTTAGAGGAGTTTGAGAAAGAGAAGCAAATAGGATCTAAATATATTGTATTCATGTAAGAAGATACCAAGGAATACATTAAAAATAAAGTATTTTAAGTATAACAATAGTAAGTAGAAAGAGGAACAAAAATAAATAAATGAATGAATAAATAAATAAAATGAAGAGAGCCCACAGAATGGGAGAATACATTTATGAACAATATAGAGTAGCCTCCCTCTGCAGAGGGTACCTTCTATATTTGCTAGTGGACACTTGAGATGTAGGGTCACACTGGGTGGCACATGCAAGCCCTGACAGCAACTGGATATGACCACACTGGACACCCTTTAATCTCCAGGGCTGTTTTCTGTGTCAACTCATCTGGTGTCCCCACTTGCCACCATTAGTGGAGAAGATGGCCTGGGGCTGTCCCAACTCATACTCACTGTTGACCTGATAGTCTCTCAAGACACTGGAGAGTTTTCTCTCAAACATGGACACTTTAGACTTGGACGTTTTCCTTAGAGCTATAAGGAATATATATATCTTGTGTCCATGATAGACAACCATTGGCAATTCAGGAAACGGACTTCTGTCTTGGTTACTAAAACCATCTCTAAGACAGGAATAGGATTATAAATTTAAAGGAGGGAACTTAATTTAGAAGCACCTTGTGATTATATCATGTTTATTTTACTGTAACTCAAAATGTCACTTTTCTTCCCTTCCCTGAGGAAATCCAAAGTTTTAATCTTTCTCATAGATAAATAGATGGGGGTCGAGTCTAATGTCACCATTGTGGGTATGAATGCTTTCTCGTGGCTCTGGAAATAGGGTTCATTATTATGTGATTGTATATAATATGCACCTAATACTTACTAAGATTCCACATGGCTGCAACCTAGAACTCAGGAGGCTGAGACAGGAGAATTAAAAGGGTGAGGACAGATTGAGTTACTTAAGCAACTTCCAGGTCATTCTAAGCAATGAGACATTTTCTCAAAAAACAAACATGTCAGGGATAGCAGTTCACACCAGTAATCCTAGCCCTCAGGAAGTTGAGGCAGGAGGGTTGCCATGATTTCCATCCCAGCCTGGGTTGCACAATATTAGTTGGAGGCCAGACTGGATGCAGAGAACAGCAGGGTTTCCAGGCTTGTTGATTGGAGTCAGAATCTGTGAGATTGCTCTGCTCTCAGTTCCCATGCATTATGTCCTGTTCAGAACCACCATGGTGGGGAGAATTGTGGACAGTTCTGTGAATGTGCGGTGATGGGCTAAGGGCAGGTGACAGTCAGAAAAATGGGCATTGTTGCCCTGAAAAATGACCTACCTATCTGGGATTTGAGCAAATGGTCTGTTTTCTAGCCCAAACTGAGTCACCTAATCAACTAATCAGTTTCTGGCTCTGTGTTTCTCATTGTGTTGTCTTTATGTGTTCCTGTCTCCCTCAACACAGTGAATAAAGACACTTGACAAATAAGAAGCTTGTTCATTTTGTTTTATTGTTTAACATTAATTACTTTATAATGAATTTATATGTAAATGGCCATTTAGGAAAACAGTCAAGCCGTGTAAGATGTGTACAGAATCATGATTCCCTTTCCCAACTCTTCCCATTCCCATACTCCCCCTCCTAGAGTCCAAAAATAAAAAGCTTCTGCACACTTTGTTGTCCTGGAAACACACAAACACAGAGGAACCTTTTTAAATGTGTGGATCTGTACCTTGCTTTTCTCAGTAGCATTGTGACTTCTGGCATTCTATATCCAGATGATTAATCAGGCTCATGGTTTATATCATGAATGCATCACACTTATTTACCTAGTTTCCCACATGTAGACATTTAGCATGCTGCCAACATGTGCTGTTACAACATCATTGTTATGACCATCCCTGTGTCTCTCTCCTGCCATCTATGACATACAGATGTCATTACTGCTCAGCTCTGAGCTGAACTTGACATAAAACTCTTCAGTAAAAGGTGAAAGTGACTAGGCAGATCTAGGAAGGCTGTTTCCTATGTGTTTGTTCTAGAGTAGACGTCTACATCATCACCCCCTGTTGGGCTGGAGTAATTTGGTTATGGTAAAGTTCACCATAGACTTTAGCCAAACTCCCCTGACCTGGAGTTGGCTGAGCTGTGGTGGAAGGAAGGCTCAGTGCTGAGGGTGTGGGGCTTCCAGGCCTGTCTGCTCCAGGACTCAGTGAAGTTCTCTACAGTTTTCACTGTTCCTTCCAACAATGATGGCAACCATCCTCCTCAGGCTAAAAGTTCCCGACACGCATGCAGCAGCCTCACCATCCTGGGAGTTCAGGTAAAGACTCTGAAATTTGACATTTCACACCTTCTAGCTGCTTCTCTCCAGTCAAGGTGTCACAAGGACCCTCTGGGCAGGGCAGCCTGATGAAGCTAATTGCTTTACAGTAGCCTGGGAAGATAGAGATCTCCTTGTATTGTGTATTTCCTGGTTTAAATTTTTATCCTGAAATAATTTGGATCAGCAGAAAATTTGCAAGTGTCCCTGTAGTCATCCAACTTTCTCTAATATCAGCATCCTACACACCATGGAAACTTGATCACTATGAAAGGGAGTAGCACGATACTGTTTAACTGAGCCATGTTCCTTACTGGCTGTCCTGGGATTGGTTTCTCAAGTGTGAATGCTTTAACCGGGTGTGACTGCGCATGAGTATAGTTCCAGCACATGAGTGAAATTTTAGCACTAGGAGGTATTGGTGGTAGTTTGATGTCATCCTGGTTTACATAGCAAGACTCTGTTTCCACGTAAACACCAGAAGTGGAAATATAGCTCCATGATATACATAAGTAGATAAAAGTAACTAAATAAATAACCTGCAAAGATCATGCTAATCTATATTGAGATATTAAAAATATACAAAATACAGTAAAAAGACAAACATACTTGAAATCTGGTGCTTCAGAGCAAAAAGATCAGGAGTCTAAGATCAGCCTCAGCCACAGAAACTGAGGTTCCTGAGCTATAAGAGTCTTCACCTCAAAATAAATAAAAAAACAGCCAAGTAAATAGCCAAAAAAAGGTGGAGTCTAACTTTAACATTGAGATCCCTCATTCTCTGTCTTTCCCATTTAGCATGCCTACACCCCCTCAAAGGAAATATGTGTAATTGCTTTGTACTTCTAGACCATGTCTAATACTATCACAATGAGGACTACATGTAAGCAGTTTTAAGTTTCTACTATCCATTTTTAAAGCAGACAGCCAATAGTGCCTGAGAGATGGCTCAGCAGTTACATGTACTTGCTTCACAATGATGGAGACCAGATTGAGCATTCCAGGATCCACATAAGAAGCCCTAACCCAAGGAACATCCAAACTCCAATGTTAAAGTGGGGAGGGGAAGACAGAAATCCCTGTGTTTTTCTGGCTTCCAGTCTGATCAAAAACTCAGGAGGCCTTGGTTCAGGGAGAGCTCCTGACTCAAAGGAACAGGCAGAGTGATAGAAGAGAACACTAGATACCCTCATCTGTCCTGCACCTGCAGGTATCCACACCACATGCACACACGTGTGCATCCACTCTCACTTTAACCCACACACAAATAAATAAATGTTTGTAAATAGAAATAGGTGACATTACTTTTAAAAACAGACTTTCTTTAATTGAGTGTGCTTTATAAGTCTTGTAATGTCAACACAGAGTAGACAAAAAATTCACTAGGAAGACTCCACACTCTTTCATTGTAAGCATTGGTAATTCAATGTGCATTTCACATAGCTCAACCCTGACTGGCTACTTCACTGGTGCTCAGCAGACACATGGAGCTATTAGATCCTGTGACCCACAGCACACCTCCCATAAGCCTTTGCCTGTTTACCCAAAAATGATCACATACTGTACCTTCCCTTTTTCTTCTTAGATAGCATATTTTATTTAGATGAATGTGTAGTGTGAGGTAAAATAAACGTATGTGATCTATTCAACCAATTCCATATACATAGATATTTTGAGGTTTTTTCCATTTCAATGTGGTTGAAAGATATATGTTATATACCAAGCCTATACACATGTAAATTATTATTAATTTATTGAGGTTAGAATTCTAGAGATAGACCTGGTTTGCCAATGAGTGTGATACTTTTTAAAAACACTATAACTATGAAACAATAACATATTTTAAACAAATACAGCAGTGAGTATATACCTAGATGCATATGTTTTTACAAAGCAATCATGTTAGAAATCAAACCAACAAAATTTCTGAGACAGTGTCTCTTGTACCTCATGCTGTCCCAAAGTCTTCTATAGTCCCTGTTGACTTTGAACTTTTGATACTTCTGCCTCTACTTCCCAAGTGCCGGGGATTATAGGTGTGGACCAGCATGTTGGGTGTTGAACTTAAGACTGGGTCCATGTTGGACACTCTACTGTGTTACACTCCAGTCCCTAGAAATCTAAATTTTTATCCCGGCATGGTCCTTTCAATTTTGGTTTTGCTTTTCAAGTTTGTTTGAAGAATCCCGTTAAAGTGGGTGTGAGGGTGCACACCTGCAGTCAAGCAGTCAGGAGGCGAGTGCATGAGGAGCAGAGCTGCAGACCAAACAAACAAACAAGCAACAACAACACATGCCCAAAGTGGAATCTCATTAAGTGAATCATCCAGACCAAGGAATTCTCATGAGTTTTCTGTTGGAATCCCAGCAGTTTTTAATGTTCATTCATCTCACCCTCTTCTTCTCTCCCAGCTCTAGGAATCAGTGTCCTAATTGGGGGTCTCTGCTCCATCTTGGTCTTTTAATTGTCCTTACTTGTCACAAGGCTGCCTAAGAATTTCCCCTCTCTAAGATTATCAGGGGAGGTGTTGGTGGTGCACGATTTTAATCCCGGCACTCGGGAGGCAGAGGCAGGAGGATCTCTGTGAGTCAGAGGCCAGCCTGGTCTAAAGAGTGAGTTCCAAGACAGCCAGAGTAACCCTATTTTGAAAACAAACAAATGAAAAGATTATCAATCAGATTCACCTTCTCTGCTGTTGAGGACCTTCAGCCATTTTCTGGAGGGACTGCCTTTCCTGCTTTTACCGACCCCTCCTCATCCTCTCTGTTTCAGCCACACTGGCTGGCTTCTAGGACAGCCCAAGTTCTCCTGGTCCCTGTACCTATTCCATGAATGTTCCCCTTTTTAGGATCCTTCTCTCTGATGGTTTGAAAACCTGTCCCATATCTTTCATTTTCCATCTTTTTTGGAGCTAAGGACCAAACCCAGGGCCTTGCCTTGCTAAGCAAGTGCTCTACCACTGAACTAAATCCCCAACCCCCATTTTCCATCTTAAATTTGTTGTCTATAACAACAAATTCCTAGTCCAGTAACTGTCATTACAAAATAATGATTGTCTTAACTCCATTCAGTAAAGCCTATGTTATTAAATTCCTTTGACCCATCTGTCTTCCCCAAAATGGGTGTAGGGGAAGCATCTTACACCTACATAGATGGTGATGGGCCAGAAGTTTTAGCCCCAAACAGATCTGTGACCTTATCCTCAGTATCTTAAGAAGGCCATTCATCATTGGTTAGTTGTTAGTTTATTTGCTTATTTGGTTTTCAGGAGTGAGGAGAGCCTCACAATCATAATTGCTTCTAGAAACACTTGCTTGAACAACATTTTGCTCTCTAATTGCTGGATGGGGAAGTAGTCATACACAGTGGGCTGGATGTATTCTTTTGTCTGTTCCGTTCTGAGCATAGGCTGCTAGTAAACACGTGTTAGAAAGATGTTAGTGGAAGGGCAGACCAGTGGATACAGTAAGAGTGGGTGTCCCTTCTGCTCTTGTTCCTGGTTTCTGCAGCTGAGTCTTCTTTCTGGAGCAGTTTATTCACCTGTAAATTGAGAGGGTTGGTCCAGGTGTTAAAGTCCCTCCATGCCCCAGCCATCTCCAAAGCAGCATGGTCCCCAGGCCCAGAGTCACACCTCAAGTGAAGATCTTTGCTGCAGCTTGGGACACAGCCCGGGGCACATTAGCAATGCTCCCATCCACTGATGTTCTCCTCTAGTCTGTTTCTATCAGTGAGTAGATGCTATCTAGTAGGTGGATTGGGGAACTGGAGAGACTCAGTTTTTACACAGAACAGGTGAAAGTGTGGCCGGGAGATAAGGATGGAATTGTAAGAGAGCCTCCTCTTTATCCATAAATAGCTCTGGAAGCATCCCTCAGCAGCAGAGGACTGGAAGGACAAACTGTGACAAGAATTTTCCACTCTCTCTTAACTAACAGGTAAGCCGGGTCTTCTATAGACTCATGCTGGAGAGAAGCAATCAGGATAGTGCTCCTTGGAGTTTCTGAACTATATGGAAATACATATGGGGTGATGTGGGATTGTATGTGGGACATTAGGACATGGGGGACGAGTCTCCAGACATTAGGGCAACCTAGCATCCAAGAGAGTTCTTCAGATTCTTGGAAGGTGGATCCTCATTTAAATGGAATAATGGAATTTTATAGATGAGCTATTCAAGCCATCTTAAGCAAAGTTAACATGAGAGATGAGAAGAAAATTGTAGAAAACAGTTTGGTACTCCTGATCTGTATAAGTAATACATAATATAGAATATAGAAATGGGACCAGGGAGGTGAGGGCATAAATATATTGCAGTGTTCTTCATTGACTCTTCTGGTTTGCAAATTAGGAGATTTTATACAAAATATCTGTATGCAGTGTGAAGAAGAACCTCAGTTGGCTGCAGACATTTGAGGATTTGTGTTAGCCAAGGGCAGGACTAACTAAGTTTTGCTTAAGTTGGAATGTTGGAGATGGGAAGGGAGTGTCCGTTCTGGAAGATTTTAGACTTGGCCTTTGTTCTTCAATGACTGAAAAGTCACTGAATTCTTTAACTATGGGGGAAATTTTAGAGAAAAGCTCTAAAACTAATTTTTAAATGTTTATATCTGTTAAAGGGGTTCCCCACTCCACCCCAGTGCTGGGGCTGCTGGTGGCTGGGGGCCCTTCTTCTTGAGCTGTCTGTCTGTTCTGGTATTGTGCTTCTCACCACCCAGCTGCTGCTGGCTGTACTTTCACTGTCCTGAAGCCCCTCCCACTTCTCTACCCCTCCCCTATGCATGCGGGACCTTAAAACATGAGTCATATAATATAGCAAATATGCCTCAGTGGATACTGATTAGATCCTCACAATTGTGAAGTCTTGCTCTGAACTTTCTTTCTTTTTATTACAGGTGTGGTGTGTGTGTGTGTGTGTGTGTGTGTGTGTGTATGTGTGTAAAAGGACAGCTCTCAGAAGTCTATTCTTTTACCAATCAGAACTTGGGGGAGATCTAACTAAGGCTGTGAAGCTTAGCAGGAAGTGGCTTTACCCACTAAGCCATTTCTCTGGCCCTTGATTAGCTTCTTCCTTCAGTGTGAAAGCCAACAGCCCACAGCTTCTGCAGACACCCTGGGACCCCACTCATGTCTGAGCTAACCCCATTTTCTTCAGTGCTGGATTCCACCCTTTCATTGCTCAATAAAGCAGCTCAAGAGCTGGGGCAGGAGGATGGTGAATTCAATACTAGCTTGAATACTCTTCATACACACACTGTTAAGGAATTTCTGTTTAGTTTGGAGCTGGAGACTTACTTTGCAACCAACATTGGTCTGGATCTCATTGCAATCCTCTTTGCTTAGTCTATTGATTGCTAATACAATTTGCATAAAATCCCTATGTCTTATGTTTTTATTTTCTTTCAAGACATGCCTTTTTGTATCTCAGGCTGGCCTCCAAATTGATAGGTCCCTAAAGATAACCTTGAAGTTCTGATCCTTTACTTCCTAAGTTCTTGAATTACAGCCATCCAGCACAATTCCTGACTTGATGTGGATGATGGAACTAGAGGTTCATAAACACTAGCCCACCGTCTTCCAGCTCATATACCCAGCTCCCACACTGGTACTATCATTTAAAAACTACAAAAGAAATAAACCTTAGCATGTTGGCAAATACTTTCAATCCCAGCTCTTGGGAGATGGAGGCATAGGATCAGGAGTTCAAGTCCAGCTTTGAGTACCAAAGATATTGCACACTAACATGATTCAAACCCAGAATATCTCCTCCAAAGCCTGAGGTTGGAGCAGCTCCTCCTTCTCTGCTGACAGGCCCTCCTGTCATGCACAGCTCAGGCCTGAGGATCTCATCCTCTTTAGACTGCCAGCCTACACAGGAAGCCCAGTTTGCTCTGCCTTCTGGGCACACTGACATGAGCGTCTTGGTTTCATTGATGATGTTGCCTTCTGTTGTCTCTTCCACACTGAATTCCTGCCATGGACCCTAAGGTGTCCTTGTTTGTTTGCTTAGTAGTCAGAGCAGTCCCCAGAGGGCACCAGGTCCTGGCACCCCTGAACCCCAGCAAAGACTGTGTTTTTGTGAAAGGAGAGACCTCAAGAAGTGTCTCCTGAGTCCCATATCCAGCCTGCCCCTTGATCCTGTGCATTGCTGTCCCTCCCTGCCCCCTCCCCTGTCACAGGCACTCTCCTGCATCTGGACCTTTGCCCTCCCTCTTTCTTCTCCTGTGACGCTCTCTCTGGTTGGCCTCATCTTCTTCAGCTTTGCTCACATCCCACCTTCTCTGGGAAAGCATTAGAAAGTCCAGTTAGGACTGACAGACCAAGTTAAAATTGTATCCACAGCCCTCCGGCCCTGCTGCCAATGCTCCCTTAGCTAGCTCTACACTCTCCTTGTTTTTTTCTCTGTCCATGTGTTCATTCATGCAGGATAAGAGTGTATCATATGTTTTCTGGATTTTATAAGCAAATCTTTATTTCCTAGATAGATGTAAGCTACATGAGACAAAAGGTCTTTGATTCATTGATAGAGTCTAGATTCATAGAATCAGATGTATTCTCTTGAAGATAGGAAATGAATACATGAAATGAGTAAAATTTTAATATTATATTAGTATTGGCTATAGTAAACTGGATACCTTGTAATTCTATAAATATATGACTTTAAAGTTATTATAAGCATACTACCATTTTTAAGATTTAGATTTATTGTTTTTAATTATGTGTCCTGTGTGTGGTGATGTGTATGTGTGAGCACAGGTGTCCGAGGAAAGTTTGGGTCTTCTGCACCTCCAGGATTAGTGGTTGTGAGCCTCCCAACATGGGTGCTGGGAGCCTCTCTCAGGGTTTTTTTGTAAGAGCAATGGACACTCTTAACGATGAGCCATTGCAGCAGCCTAATATTAATGTTTTCGTGAGAGCAGTATTTGTTCATCTACTAGTGGTCCAGTGGACCTAAAATGAAAACCTTCAAAACCCTTGTCTGTATGGGACAATGTGCGTAGGCTCAACACTTCCGTTCTTCGCCGTCCATGGACACTAATAATGGATTTGATTGGGGCTTAGGGACCAACCACTGTGGCTTCTGAGCAGGAACAGCCCTGAGTCCAGCAGAGGGCAAGTGCACCACCATTAGAAGACCGGTTTGCTTAGGGTTCTACCAGGAGAGATAACACACTCTTATCTCCACCTTCAAGCTTTCAATTTTCCAGCTTTTTGTGCCAAGACCAGGAGTGAGATTGATGGCTATATGTGGGGAAGGACTGGGAAGAATAGGCTGTTTGGAAAGACAGGGGCCCCTAGCAGAGAGGCCTATGTGATTCATACATTAGGATGGGAGACCTTCTCAGATACAGTGTGGTTGAGTGACAGCCAACCAGAGTGTCTTCTCATTGTCTTTCAGGTCAACATCATGATGCGATCTCAAGTCCTCATTTCAGTCCTCTTTCTCCTTTTGCCAAGTAAGTGAGAGGTGAACTAGGGGAGGGGTAGGAGGACAGAGGTTCAGAAGACTCAGTTCCCTGGGCTCTGTATTACGGGTTATGTAGTGATTGAAAAACCAGGATGAAACTGCAGCTCCAGAGAAATTTCTTAACCTACAAGAATTTAAAAATTTATGGCTAAAAAATAAGATCCACAAGTCCGTCAGGTAAGGGGTGAATATATTCAAGTAACGGTGAGTGCATGTACGTGCATGCTATAGTCAGTCAAAGCCTGAGGGATGAAGAAAGGACACGAAAGGGCACCAAACCTTCACTTGGCCAATATACCTTGAAAAGAAAAACACATTCATTTTCAATTATTTAATTAAAAAATCCTAATTGAAAAAATTCTATGATGTAGGGGTAGATAGTGAATTGAATATTAATTCTTTTGAGACTGCTCCCACACACAACAGACAACTGAGAATAACCTCAAGCTTCCCAACAGCAAGATTATAAGTGTGAGCCTCTACACCTGGTATATATTCTAAATTTTACAATCTAACATCTAGGAAGTAAGATTGTGGAAGATTGTTAATTCTTATCAGATATTTCTATAATTTTCTTATGATAGCATGTGTTACATTTGTGATACTAAAAAAATTATTAGGCAAAATCAAGTAATTAGTGTCCCAGTGAGATATATACACATGTTACACACTGCTTTTACAGAACAAGGAACATGGTTTCTCCAACTATATCCCAAACTCATGACCTAGGCCTGAATATAGGTGACCAGTGAGTGAGTCTCGCAGTTCATGGTTTTGTGCTGTTTGCTTATCTGTTTATTCCTGTCCTAGGATCCAACCTAGGGGCTGTCATGGGTGAGGAGAACCTGGTACCCTTGAGCTGCCTCTTCAGCCCCCAGCTCTCCCTTACTGGAGGCAATTGGAAACAGAGACTTTAATCCATCATCTCAACAGATACATATTAAAACTATTATTTTAGGTTTAAAAGTTGTATGGTTTATTTCTTGATTTAACATTCTGATGTTGTGGTCATGCTTTATAAGTGAATGTTCAGTTTCCTGAATGTTATCAACATATAAGATGGGATCCTTGTTCAGGTTTTTTTTTTTTTCTTAATTTTTAAAGATCTGATCCTAAATCCCCAGTCCTCCTGAAGGTATTACAAAACCCATCCTGAACTTGCCCTGCTGGTGCACATCTTTAATCCCAGCACGGGGCAGGTAGAGGCAGGCAGAGCTCTGTGAATTCAGGCAGCCTGTTCTACAACACAGAGTTCTCAATACTGAAGCCAGTCAAGGGTTACATAGCAAGACCTTGTCTCAAAAAAACCAATGAAAGCCATATGAGTAAACAAAAGCCATTCTGAACATTGATATTGAAGTTGGTAAAGTTCTGCCTTTAACCCAGCAATGCTGGAAACAAAACCTGGGCCCTGCTCTTTATACAGGAGAGGTGGCTAATGTCAGTGATTTCATTGTCGGTAGCATTGAGGGGAGTTGAGGGGGGTGTTGAGAGCCAGTCTCATAAGCTCAGGTTGGTCTTGAACACACTAGTTTCCTGACTTCACCTTCGAATTCCAGTTTGACAGGCACCCATCATCATGCACAGCTTCTGTGAAAGCAGTTGTAAAAGTACAAGCCAGCCTGGGCTAGTAGGGCAAGACCCTGTCTAAAAACAAACCAACAGGTCAGGCGTGGTGGTGCATGCCTTTAATCCTGGCAGTCAGAGGGTAGAGTTAGGTGGGTCTCTATGAGTTTCATCTAGCCTATTCTACATAGAGAGTTCTAGGCCTGTGAGAACTACCTAGTAAGCTTTGTCTCAAAAAGAAAAAAAGAAAGAAGGAAGGAAGGAAGGAAGGAAGGAAGGAAGGAAGGAAGGAAGGAAGGAAGGAAGGAAGGAAGGAGAGAAAGAAAGGGAAATAAATACAAAAAGAATTAAAAGGATACAGTGTGGATATAATACAGCAGTGAGTTGCTTATCCACACACATGACCATTACACAATCACACTGAAGAAGAATAAGCTAACAGAAAATGGTTTACAGTGAAGAGGTTAAGCTATGAAAACTCTACAAAGAACAATGCAAAGAGGAGCTGGGGCTAAGCACAACAATGGAGCACTTATCTCCCATGCCCCGGGTTTAATCTGCAGCCAGAAAGGAAAAATGGGAAAGAAACGAAGAAGCATAATCAATTGTAGGAAACTGTGGGTGCTCATTCTCCAATCCACCTTTTGATCACAGCTGCTGCGGATTCTTTCCCAGAAGTGCATGGAGTGGGGGGTCACCCTGTGACACTGCCGTGCACTTATCCAGTGTCTAATGGACTCTCATCCATGTGTTGGGGCCGAGGGGCGTGTGCTTCTGACACGTGTGGACAAACACTTATCTGGACTGATGGCTACAGAATCTCCTACCGGACAAACAACCGCTACCAGCTGAAGGGGCAGCTTCTTCAAGGAGATGTGTCCTTGACAATAGAGAACGCCACTCAGAGTGACAGAGGTCTCTACTGCTGTCGGGTGGAAATGACGGGATGGAAAGGTGTACAGACACTGACCACCTCACTGCAAGTTCAACCCGGTAAGTGTGCCCTGCTGCTTTGCTAGTAATTTGTTCTTTTCCTCGAACAAGGAAACAAGGGTTCTTATAGACATGTTTGTGATTAAACACTTGCTTTTTATTATTTTTTTAGTGATATAGTCTCATGTATCTCAGGCTGTCCTTTGATGGCCATGCCTTCCTGGTTCTCCAGCCTATAGCACTCTGGTCCTGATAATACAGTTGTGTACCACCAACTTGTTTATTTATTTATTTGTTTAAGCCCTAAAATCAACCTTAATTCAAGATCATGAGCTAAGTCAGGACCCAGGTCCTAACCATACTTGGGACAGTCCTGTTGGTCCATAAAACTGCCTCCACTTTCCGTCTATGGGGAGCTTCACTTAAGCTGAAGTGACTTGAATGGAAGGGATCCTCTGCCTCTGAGTTAATTAATGTCTTGTGATATTGAAACTCCTGTTTCTGTTGATTGTTTTGACAGGGTTTCTCTGTGTAGCCCTAGCTGTTCTGGAACTCCTTTTGTAGACCAGGCTGGCCTGGAGCTCACAGAGATCCACCTGCTTCTGCCTCCCAAGCACTGGGATTAAAGGCGTGAGTTACCACACCCTGCCAAAACACCTGTCCTCAACACTGTAAAAGCACAACAGCTCTGACTGGAAAAGCAGGCAATGCAGGATGCTGCTGTGCAGATGAGCTGGCTTTAATGAGGGTCAGCTGACCTTCCTGAGAGCAGATTACATCACAGAGGGAGAGTTCCACTCCATGTCTGCCCTGCCTTGGGCTTTAAAAATAGTCCTCAAATCATGTCACAAAATTTTTATACACAGAAATGGCCACATGGGAAAGTATTTCTCTTCTAACACCTGTTCAGTGGTTACTAGTGATAAATTCATGGAAGCCCCAGTTCTTAAATCACTAGAGTTCCTTCTGATGTGAACATCCTTCTCATAGAAGGAGTTGAAGCGTGAGGATGTCCCTTCTGGTGATATTATTCCCTACCTCCTTGGCTTATACTAACAATAGACACCCGTTCTAACTTGCCTCCATTTTTAAAAATCCAGCACATCATTTTGTAATTGCTCAGCCTCTGCAGTGTGTTACGTACTTTCTTATTTATCTATTTATTTTTGACACTGAATCTCACCGTGTTGTATAGATGGTCAGGATCTCTACAAGTTGATCAGACTAGCCTAACTCACAGATCCAACTGCCCATCTTTTGACCAATGGGATCAAAAGCCTGTTTTACAATGTCCAGCTGCTTGAAATTATTTACAGTGAGCTGTTATCAAGTGTAGAAATTATTTCACAGGCCAGTGTTTAAAAGTCCTCTGGCTAGTCAAAGGGTTCAAAGGTGACACTCTGCTTTATCTTTTAACCACCATTTTTTAAAAAATAATTTCTTATGCTTCTAACACATGGAGCTTCCTCTTCAGGTGTCCTGGGACCCTTATCAGCTCCTTTGGACTTTCCCATCTATGTGGGAGAAAAAACACCCCAAAGCAAGAAAAGTAAAATTCCTGAGCTGGTGATTCTTTCCTGGGTTTATTCTCATAGTGATCTGACTAGATTGTTCACATGCTTGCTTTTCTCTCCATCTCAGAGATTTATACTCTCCAGGGACGGTGTGTTCTGTGCTCAGGCCTCTGCCCACAAGTTAGACTGGTTCAACAATCTAATAGTTTGAATACAATGATGTGAACAGTTTTATTACAGTACAGCCACACTCACTCCTTGCTAAGTTATCAGCAGTGACTTTCAAGCTGACTGACATGAGTTCTTGCTCTGGAATACCTATGCTTCAGTTCCTGAGTCCAAGACACTTACTATCTGGCCCTTTATAGGAAAGGGGCTTGAAGGCCCATGAGATGGCTCAATGGGTGTCTTAGCTATGGTTTCTATTGCTGTGAAGAGACACCCTGACCATGGCAACTCCTATAAAGGAAAAACTTTTAATTGGGGTGGCTTACATTATCATCATGGTGTGACATGATAATGTGCAGGCAGACATGGTTCTGGAGAAGGAGCTGAGAGTCCTACATCTTGACCTGCAGGCAACAGGAAGTCAACTGTCTCACTGGGTGTAGTTTAAGCATAGGTATGATATCTCAAAGCCTGCCTCCACAGTGACACACTTCCTCCAACAAGGCCACACCTATTTCAAAAAGGCCATACCTCCTCCAACGAAGTCACACCTCCAAATAGTGCCACTCCCTTTCAGGGCCATTTTCTTTCAAACCACAACAGTGGGTAAAAGTGCCTGTGGCCAAAGTTGATCACCTGAGTTCAATTCTTGCAGCCAACTTGGTAGAAGGTCAAGTTGTCCTCTGACCTTAACACATTGGCCATGGAAAATTACACACACACACACACACACACACACACACAGAGAGAGAGAGAGACAGAGACAGAGAGACAGAGAGACAGAGACAGAGACAGAAAGACACAGAGATAGAGAGACAGAGACAGAGACAGAGAGACACAGAGACAGAGAGAGAGAGAGACAGAGACAGAGAGACATAGACAGACAAATAGACAGAGACAGAGACAGGGAGAGCAACAGAAATACATTTTTTTTTTATTTTAAAAGCAGGCTGAACTCTACTTCCATTGGTTTCCCGCATGTAACAAGTGAACATGTTTCTTCTTGTTCTTTGACAGTGAAAACTGTCTCAATTCAAGTGGCATCACATCCATTAAAGAGGAGTATTCAAAGGAGTAGTCCCCAGGTCCCAGGGTTTTATTTTGTAGTTGGCAGAGTTAGGATGGACAGAAGCTGCTTACATGGAAACTGTCAGCTGACAAAAGTACTGTGTGCACCTTCTGGACTTCTCCATGGACTGTCCTTCCTAGTACTGTCTTCCCTGAATTCCAGTCTGGGATTTCTGTGTGCTCTCAGAACACCAGTAAGCTGTTGGATTCACTCAGCACTGTTTTTTGTTTGTTTGTTTTTGTTTTTGTTTTTTGTGAATTCCAGGTTAAACCTGCCTTGTCCCAATATCAGATCTGCAATGCTTCAAGATCTGAAAACTTAGCCAGGCGGTGGTGGCGCATGCCTGTAATCCCAGCACTGGGGAGGCAGAGGCAGGTGGATCTCTGTGAGTTCGAGGCCAGCCTGGTCTACTGAGCGAGATCCAGGACAGGTACCAAAGCTACACAGAGAAACCCTGTTTTGAGAAAAAAAAAATCTGAAACCTCTTGGGCATGCCTTGTTAATATATCTGGAAAATTCAAAAGTATTCATACACAGAATATCAATAGTTTATAAACCTTCCTATAAGCTATAAACTATGTATATAAAGTGTATGCATATGAATGCCACATCTATCCACATTTAGATTTGAGTCCTGTCTGTGAGCTATACGTAAATTTTACAAAATTTTCAGAATTACCCAAATTCTGAAACTCCTGGTACCAAAAATGTTTGGATAAGGAATATTCACACTGTTTCTCTTAGATTGAAAGAAACCATAGATGACTGTGCCTCTTCTCTACTCAAATGTGCAAATCCTTTAGTGTTGGGCCTTGCATGGGAACTCCTGTGGGCCAACTAGCCTTGTTAGCCTTATGATGCAATGCTGTGTGGTGTGTCCTCTCAGAACTGACTGTATTGAACATGCTGAGTCTGTAGTCTGTGGATGAAGTCAGTCACCACTGAGAGTAGTCCCAGCCCCCATACCTTCTCAGTGTCACAGAGATGCTTAGAGATCTGAGGATCTGACACCTGTCATTTATACAGTGTGTTCTTAGGAAAATGGGCTCTGTTCTCATCTCCATGTTGTCTGTGCGGCTGCCTTCTATTGAGGAGCTGTCTCCATTGCCCTGCCCTGACCCATCCTGTTTGGTCAATGACAAAGAACAGAAGTGCAGGAGATGAGCCTCTCTGGGGACAGCGTCTCCCTGGTGTGCTAGAGAGTGGGTGGAGTGAAGGCTCTTTTTTCTTCTTGCTTGACTGACCCTTATTTTTACATTGATTTCTAAATTCAGGAGTTCCAACAAGTTCTTCAAGGAGACTCACAATTCCAGGTAGATTCAAACCTACCAGTAGACCCAGACCTACTCCAACAAATTCCATAACAACTCTAAGGAAACCCAAAACTACTCCAAAGAAACCCATCACTACTCCAAGACCAAAAACAACCAAAAAACCCACAACTACTCCAAAGAGATCCACAACTACCACAAAACGCACAACTACTCCAAGGAGACCCACAACTACCACAAAACCCACAACTACTCCAAGGAGACCAGCAACTACCAGAAAACCCACAACTACTCCAAGGAAACCAGCAACTACCACAAAACCCACAACTATTCCAAGGAGACCCTCAACAGCCATAAAACCCACAACTACTCCAAGGAGACCAGCAACTACCACAAAACCCACAACTACTCCAAGGAAACCAGCAACTACCACAAAACCCACAACTATTCCAAGGAGACCCTCAACAGCCATAAAACCCACAACTACTCCAAGGAGACCCACAACTACCACAAAACCCACAACTACTCCAAGGAAACCAGCAACTACCACAAAACCCACAACTACTCCAAGGAGACCATTAACTACCACAAAACCCACAACTACTCCAAGGAGACCCACAACTACCACAAAACCCACAACTACTCCAAGGAAACCAGCAACTACCACAAAACCCACAACTACTCCAAGGAGACCATTAACTACCACAAAACTCACAACTACTCCAAGGAGACCAGCAACTACCACAAAACTCACAACTACTCCAAGGAGACCAGCAACTACCACAAACCCCACAACTACTCCAAGGAGACCCTTAACTACCACAAAACCCACAACTACTCCAAGGAGACCAGCAACTACCACAAAACCCACAACTACTCCAAGGAGACCAGCAACTACCACAAAACCCACAACTACTCCAAGGAGACCCTCAACAGCCATAAAACCCACAACTACTCCAAGGAAACCAGCAACTGCCACAAAACCCCCCACAACTACTCCAAGGGGACCCACAACTACCACAAAACCCCCCACAACTATTCCAAGGAGACCCTCAACAGCCATAAAACCCACAACTACTCAAAGGAGACCCTCAACTACCATCAAATCCACAAGTACCACAAAACACACAACTGCTTCAACAAGACCCACAAATGCTCCAAAAACAACTAAAATCTCTAACTCTACTCCTCCACCACCAGCAAACACACAGACTCCAAAACCAGGTAAAACCCAATGTGGTTCAGTAATCAGAGGCCTTCTCATGGGGTGATGTAGGACATACTGGACAGAAAGGCAGTCATAAGTATGATCTAGGTGAAGCGTTCTTAGATAGATTCCTAACAATGACTTCACAATGACTTTTACATGCACCCTCTGCTCTGCTGTAAGAATTTGAACATGGAGGACATCTGTCTCTTTATATGAGATTCTCTGGGGATTCACTACTAGCCATACTTAGGTGGATAATTGATCTAGGATAGCTGATGAGGATGGTGGGAATCTGGTCCAACTGGATATGACTTTCTGATGAAAAACTAAAGAATGACTAAGAACTAGGGTCAGGGTAGGGAGACTCTTGACCCTTTACATTCATTCTGGAATTCGTCCATCCAGCTGAGGCCACAGTTCAGGGAAGCTATCATTTAGTATTTCCTGAGCATTAAGCAGTATGGTACTTGCTTCATGATGCAGTGGTTAATTCTCAGTCACTTGTGTTCTATATAGCTGTGACCTATCCCTGTTTTATAGTGACAGGAACTGACAGAGTCAGAAAGTTCACAATGAAACATACAAAGACAGAAAGTGGCTTAGACTTTGTCCCTGTTCACTTGGGTTGGAAGCTGGTTCTTCTGAGTCCAGAGTCAGATCTCCTGCCATGGGCTCTGAGATTTGTTTGGAAGGTTTGCCTTGTATTCAAATCTTCACTGAAGAAGACTCCATAAGTCTCCCTTTTACTTCAAGGATCTTTTAATTTATTTGTGAAACAGGAAAATTCAAAGAGACGTTTTTCATACTGATGATTTTACACATTGTAGTTAAAGTCCTTAGGAAAGGCAGCATGTTCAAGCTTGGGCTGGAGAGATGGCTCCATAGCTAAAGCAAGCATCGTTCTTGAGGACATTCAGAGTTGGTTCCAGGCACCCATGTTGAGCAGCTCACAAATGCCTATAATTCCACTTCCAGGGGATCTAAGAACTCTGGTCTCCATAAGCATTTGCAATTAAGTGCAGAAACCCATACACAGATGGCATATGCATATACATGCAATTTAATATATAATAAACTTTATGCATATGCTTTGGCTGATACCCTAAAATTCATACTTCAAATTCCCACAGAAATGAATTTAGACTTAATAGTAATGAATAGTTTTTTGGAGATGGGAAAAAGATTGGCATCCAAAGACAAGATGGGTCCAAATCTTCAGCATCCACGAGGGAAGATAAAGTAGCAGTTAGAGACACATAAAGCTTCCTACAACCCATCCATCCCCTGAGGTTAAGGCTGGATTCTATGAGCAGCAGAAGGGTCACTGATTTTTTGTTGTTTTGTTTTGTTTTGTTTTGCTATCTGATGAGAGGTGTTGATTTCCTTGCTTCCCATTGGACTGTGGGTACATCAACCAGGATGACTCTGAGGGACTGGGCTATAAGCTGAGGTTGCAATAGGCTTTAGGATATAATTGGGATTTTAGAGAATAGGATTTGTAAGAAAACCACTTTGTTGCAGGCAGCTGCACACACTGGAGAACTGTGAGATCTCTCAGGATTGACAGAATTTTTCAGTGCTTAGTTTCTGTCTGCTTCAAAGGATGGGATCATGGGCTGAGTTTGGAGAATGTGGATAAGTTACTGACTTCATGGAAAACAGATTTAGAAAAGTAGTGACAGCTGATGTGATCATGTGACCAGCTGGGGCAGTATTCTCTGAGTTTTATTTTGTTGAGACAGGATCTTAACTTGGCTGGTATGGAACTCATGATGTAGATCAAGCTTGCCTTGAAGTCACAGAGATCTTCCTGCCTCTGCCTCTGCCTCTAGTGATAAAAGGTAGTTGCCACCATGCCTGCCAGTGTTGAATTAAAATTTTATCTTGTTTCATATTTGAGTCACTCTTATACCTGGAAAGTCTTGCTTAAGGTCCTAGGTCACAAACAGAGCTCAGACTGTAGATGGTACCTAAACCTAGTAATTGCCTTTGGCTCCCTGGAAGTGAGCCTCCAGTGAGTAAAAATGTAAGCACTGTAGTGTGAGAACTGAGGAGGCCTATGAGTCATCCAACTTCACTCATGCTGGGCAAAGTCCTTGGCAGTAATTGGGACTCCCATAGACCTGTGCTATTTCCACTCGTTGTTTGGGCATCCTGTATGTGTGTGCTGCCAGCAGATAATGTCTGTCATTTGCTAAAATTACAAATGGATAATCATTTCAAGAATAAAATGAAGGGCTTACTGTTAGGATGTAAAGCATTTGTTTATTGCTGTAATTCAGCAGAATGAGAATGCTATACATACAGATTTTAGAAACCATAAAAATTATAATTTGTTCTTAAAAAAAAAAGGTATTTCAGAAACATCCCAATATGTGAATGGAGTTTGGTGACTCTCCTGCCACACGAAATCCCAATCTTCACATCATATGTGACACGTCAACTTGTGGGTGATATTATAAGTGATTGCTGAAGCAATTCGGACCCAAGCCAAGGCACACTGATTATACTGGATAAGAAAACACACAAGCTGTTATGGATGTCATGGTAGTTCCACTGAGTGGAGTCATCCTGACCTTTCAGTGTGTGTATAGTCTTTGTGCACTTACTATCCTTAGCTAATATGGAAGTATAGATAAGGTAAGACCTTAGACTCTTTCCAAACTAAATGCTCTGGTTCCCTTAAATTTGTAGATATACTCGGGCATTTACATGTATTATCTACAGAGAGAGAGAGAGAGACAGAGAGAGACAGAGAGTCAGAGACAGACAGAGAGAAGGGAAGAGAAGAGAAAGGAAGAAGAAGGAGGAGGAAGAGAAGCAGGAGGGAGGAGGAGAAGCAGAGAGCAGGAGGAAGAAGAGGACGAGGAGGTTGAGGAGAAGGAGGAAGAGAGGAGAGAGTTTTCCATGAAGCCAGAACAGAAGGGCTCAGATGTGCAACTTCCTAGATAAATTTAACAAAATACTAGTATTCAGTGTGATGCTCTGCGTGTCTGTAGTTTTTGATCATGTTATTTAAGTTTCAATCACAGAAGCTATTGTGAATATGTATAGTGTCTATAATGCAAACCTAACATTTTTCTAATGACAGTTTCATTCTTTTTTAGCAGTTTACACCGACACTGTGACATCTTCACACCGCCCTTGGAATAATCACACTGTAAGCACATCCCTCCCTGTGTTAATAGTGAGATTCACTTGTCTGTCTTCCTGGAATCATGTTGCATTTAAAGACTTTGTAAATCAATTTAGTTCGCAGACTCTTGTCTCAAAAGAAGAAGAAGAAATAGAAGGAAAGAAAAAGAGTCAAGCATAGTTGTTTATTCCTTTATCATAGGATTCAGGAAGCTGACACAGGAGATATACCAAGTTTCAGGATAGCCTAGACTACCAAGTCAGCTTGAGCTACACAGTGAGACCATGTCTCAAAGATCCCAGAGAGACAGACAGTAGTAAATGTATGATATAAATACATTGAAAAGAAGAGAAGAATTTGACTCTAAAAATGGGTGTTAGGAAGCAAGTTTGTTAGAGATGTCCAATAAATGATACTATACAAAGCAATGGAGAGAGGTAAAGGCACAGAGAGAAACAAACTGACTGATTTTCTATGGTTAAAATAAAAAGAATGAGCTAACTAGAGGAGAATAAACATATGTATTCTAGTGCAGTATCAGAAACCATCATGCCATGTTGAGAGTATTGCTAATTGAGCAGACTTGTACTGTTTTTAACACAACCCTGCATGGTGAAGCTGTACCTGAGCTTGGTTAACTGTGCAGGGATCTTTACAGCAAGAAGAAATAATTCAGAATTAAATTCAAAACAAGAAATAGCAGCATCTGGACTCTGAAGCTGTCAATCTGGCTCTAGGTGCATTGAGAACAGCACACAGAGATCACATTTGCGTGCTTGTGTCTAGGTTTTTAGTTTGTTTTTGAGACAGGGGCTCCTGGAGATCAGGCTGGCCTTGCATTCTCTGTGGAGTTGAAAATGATCATGAACTCCAGGACCTACTGTCTTTACTCAAATCCTGGAATTACAGGTGTGCACCCCCATGCCTAGGAACAGCAGTATAAATTTTAAACCTGTAGATCAACTTCCTGGATTCTATCTCCTGAAGAGATTGAAAAAAAAAAAACATATGGGAAGATAAATGAAAAAGGATAGCCATTGCTGCCATTCATAATCAGGAAAATTTTATGAAGTAAAATTCCATGTGGGCATGGTGGACCTGCCTGTGATCCAGGCAGTCAGGGAGGTGTAGGCAGGAGGATCAGAAGTTCATCCTATTGGCTGCATAGTGAGTGCCAGGCCAGCCTAGGATACAGGAGACCCTGTCTCAAAACCAACGAACATTACTTTATATCTCTACAGTGTTTGTCCAGAAGGACCCGAGAATTCCCTTTCCCACTGAACATGTTTGAGGACATAGAGACAGAGCTCACAGAGCTTAACTAACTTGTCCATGGTCTCCCTGACTAGGCAGAGGAGCCAGGATTGTGACTCCAGAGAAGAGGCTCATACAGAGATCGGGCTCATTCAGGATGAGGCTCATCCAGGGGCAAAGACCTGGTCTCTGATCCTCCCTTTCCTTGAAGTTAAACTCAACCCCTCGACTCTGTTTAGGGTTGGTAGATGAGTACTAAGCTATTAGAGGGGCCTCACCTGCTGCCCAGCCTGTCTCCTACTTATTCCAGTATGTGCTGATCCCTGATCACCTGCACCAGGGCACTAGGGGCGATTCTGCATTTCTGTCTGATCACAAGCTGTTTATCAGGCTGCATCCAGGAGCAGCTTCTTCTGAATGGTTCATAAAGATGTAGATTTTGCCGTGCATGGGGATCCATGGTTTTAATCCTACCCACTAGGGGGCAGAAGCATGTGCATCATGGCATTAGAAGCCAGCCTGGGGGGGTTGGGGATTTAGCTCAGTGGTAGAGCACTTGCCTAGCAAGCACAGGGCCCTGGGTTCCTGGGTTCCTTCCTCAGCTCTGGCAAAAAAAAAAAAAAAGGAAAAAAAAGGAGCCAGCCTGGCAGCCTGGTTGTCATACAGAGTTCCAAGCTACCTGTGGCTACAAAGTGAGATTTAAAAAAAAAAAAAAAAATCCAGAATTGCCTTTTACAAGACAATTAGGATCTGTGAGGAAAGACCAGGCTCAGCAAATGAGCACATATGGGCAACATCACAGCATTGACTTAGATAGGAGCCATTGTTTTTCTCAATGGAGGAAGAACCTACTGAATATTAATGCAGATATAATCCCTCAGAAGATATGCAACCATGTTGTCACCTCAGACTTCCTAGAAAACTTTTTCATCCTTCTCCTAGACATTTTGAAGTTTACATTGTCTAAGAGTTGCACAACTTAGTACCAGTTCAGGTTGTCTGAGTTTACTGACATGTTCTATTCTATTTAAACACATGTTCTCACCATGCGGCCCTGGCTGTCCCAGAACTGCTATGTAGACCAGACTGTCTTGGACCTCTCAGGTGGTCTTCTGCCTCTGCCTCTCAAATACTGGGAATCCAGGTGCGCACTCCCACTTACTTGCATATTCTAGAGTAGCCATAGGAAACAGAGGGAAAAGTCTAGGTTGAAGTCCAGGATGGGTTTTCTGCTCATCTCATTTGGAGCCTCTTCAATGTTGATGTTTCCTTAGGAAGTGGTCCCTACACCAAGCCCCCTGAAGATCCCCACCAAGGGCCTCTACATCGGCATCTCTGTGTCTGTTGTGCTGCTGCTTCTCATGAGCATCCTGATAATCATAAGTGAGTAACTCTATCGAGCTTTCAGTGTTAGCAATGGGAGTGGGTCTCCCTGATTAATGATCGCAAAATCCAAGGAAGGTTGGCAGAGCGAAATCTTTTACCCCTGTAGCATAGTGCAAAGCCAATTTAAATCCACCAAACAAAGTGGGGGTCCTGCTGGGCCTTCAACTCTGAAGCGAAGAGGTCCTGAGCCTGTCTCTGAGTGCTCAGAGCTTGGCCTTGCATTCTTCTGAGACTGGCCCTGTAACACAGTGCAGTGACTAGGGAAAATGCGTCTGAGCATAGATTTTGATCCTAAGAAAATGCTTACTCTACAGCTCTTCTTGCCAAATGGAGTCTTTCAAGATGGCACTTCCTCTGTCTTATTTAGCCCTTTGCTAGAAGACAGTATGTTTCATGTATATTTCTCAGACCAAGGAACTAGAACAAGGATTCTCAGCCACTCTGACTGCCTTCAAGAAACTCCACATGCCATGGAGTTCACATGCATATGACTCCTCTGTGTTCCCCAATCTAAGATACATATAGTAGTCTCCTCTGGATCCCAGGAATGTGTTAGGACCTACTGTGCACTGAGATTGTTTCTAACACTTGGGGCATGGTCAGTGAGCACTGTTACAGTACCATCAAGATTTATGTTTCATATAACTTGTAAATTTAAATACTGGTGGCTCTTTTCCTAAGTACCACTGATTGTTTGATGTGTTTCCTTTGGAGTTTTTGAGACAGGGTCTTGTACATCCCAGGCTGGCATTGAACTTACAGTGTAGCTGAGGCTGGTGATGACTTTTTTTAATCCTTCTTCCATCACCACCCATGTGCTTGTTTTATGCTTCAATTGTTGGTCATGTCAACAAAAAAAATTAAACTCAAGTTTTCCTTAAATAAATTTAATATGGGCCTGGAAAGATGGTTCAGCACTTAGGACCATGTATTGCACTTACAGAGGATGTGAGTTCCATTCCAGCTCTTGAGTGGGTGACTTGTAACTACCTTAAGTACAGCTCCATTGGATGCCTCCAGGAAATGCCTCCCATTTATCAGGATCCTGAACTCTAGTGCACATACTCACCCAGGCACAGGAAAAGGCACACTTGAGTGCTCTAGCATGCACAGAGAGAGAGAGAGAGAGAGAGAGAGGAGGAGGAGGAGGAGAAGGAGGAGGAGGAGGAGGGGAGAGAGAGAGAGAGAGAGAGAGAGAGAGAGAGAGAGAGAGAGAGAGAGAGAGAGACACTGTGGAACAATAGTTTGCAGTACAGGATGAGAGCTGGATGGTAAAGTTTCTCCTAGCCTGGGGAATCTGGTTTTTTTCCCCCATGATGATATTTATGAATGTTCTGGAACGCCTGTTTAATAGAAGAGGCAAATGAAACATTGGGAAGAGAAACTATATGACTAATGCTAAACAGAGTTCTTTCAGGATGGAAGCCAGACTTCATGACCCTCTCATGCTGAGTTTGTGGGCATGCACACTGTCTTTCTGTCTGTGTAGTCCACTCCCTGTGTAAGACCCTCAGCTGTCAACTGTTCAAGACCCCACACATAAGCTCATTACTTCCCTGTTTCACATGACTGGGCCGAAAATAGAGAGCAAGAATATGGCTGCCAGCTTTCAGGATGATTCCCTTCATTATTTAGAACTTGTTTATTCATAATGATTATTTAAGCTGGCCCTGGGGCCATCTGCCCATAATCCCAGGACTCAGGCTACTGATACAGAAGGATGACAGGTCATGGCTAGCTTAACCTACAATCACAAGATAATGTCTAAAAGGGGAATATAAATTGTATAAAATACTACAGATATGTTCACTTTCTTAGCCCAAAATTGTTTATTCTCCCCTGAGGGAGGGTGGCTACTGGAAGTCTTTGACAGGA
Organism: Onychomys torridus; assembly: GCF_903995425.1. Lineage (NCBI taxonomy): Eukaryota > Metazoa > Chordata > Mammalia > Rodentia > Cricetidae > Onychomys > Onychomys torridus. Next base: position 34,850,323 of record NC_050450.1, on the reverse strand, counting down.
AATGGAGAGTGAGGAATAAGTGGTTACACACTTCCTGAGCAACACTGCAGGAGGAGCCAAGGCCAGGATAGTGCTGCTTTAGTGACATTTTTAAAGGGTTTTTGATGGAGGAGACCATTAATTGGACCTTGTGTCTCAAGTTGCCTGGTGATTTCATGTTTAGCTAATTTTACAAACCTAGACTTCATTTTTTTTTCAGTGAAAGACAATTTACCAGTGTCACTCTATGTGCATTAAGAATGCTATATGGGTTAGTGCACCAATCCTCGAACGAAGGAAAGATACCTCCTGTGGGGTACAGGAATGAATGAGCCTCCCATGGTTACTGGGGAATTGTTCTATTAAAGATAATACCCTTGATTAGAAAAAATATGAATGTTTTTGATGACATGTTCAATTTTCCTTTTAACTCCTCCTAACTCCCCCGACTCCATTTCAGAGTACAGACACATGAGAAAGAAGAGGAAGTCAGAAGTGTAAGTTTTCGTGGCTTGTGTCCACTGCTTTGGAACTTGAAGTCTTGTAGATTTCTCCTTGTTCTTTTCTTTCTTTTCCTTTTCTCCTCCTCTTTCTCCCATTCCTTCCCCTTTTTATTTACTTATTTTTTTAAATTATGTATACAGTGTTCTGTATGTATGTATGTCTGCACACCAGAAGAGGGCAGCAGATCTCATTACAGATGGTTGTGAGCCACCATGTGATTGCTGGGAATTGAACTCGGGACCTCTAGAAGAGCAGTCAGTGCTCTTAACCTCTGAGCCATCTTTCTAGCCCTATTTACTTATTTTTAATGAAAGTGTTTTTCATATTGCATATTTTGGTCATGTTCCTTTTCACCCAACAACTTCTCTTGAATGACACTGCTTCCTACACACCCTACATTATGTTCTCTCTTTTTTTTCAACAAAGGGAAAAAACATATAAAACCCATAATACAAAAATGAGGATAAAAACAAAACAAAAAAGACTGTTTCCTGTCAGTTGTCACATTGCTCCTCTGAGCTTTCTGACCCCAAGTCATTTCCATACTTGTCCATGTGCTACTGACGTACTCAAAGAAAAGCTTTGTCCCATCTTCTTTGTTCTTCTTGTGTTCTTCATGTGGCTGACAGGATCTGCATTTCAGTAGTATAGGTGGCCATTGGCTCTATATTTCTGTTGTAGAGATGGCCATTGACTCTATATTTCAGTAGTAGAGATGGCCATTGGCTCTACATTTCAGTAGTAGAGATGGCCATTGACTCTATATTTCAGTAGTAGAGATGGCCATTGACTCTATATTTCAGTAGTAGAGATGGCCATTGGCTCTACATTTCAGTAGTAGAGATGTGGAGGATTGGCTCTACATTTCAGTAGTAGAGATGGCCATTGACTCTATATTTCAGTAGTAGAGATGGCCATTGACTCTATATTTCAGTAGTAGAGATGGCCATTGACTCTATATTTCAGTAGTAGAGATGGCCTTTCAATAAAAGACAAAACTCCACTCTGTCAAAACACTAGCCATGAGTTAGTCAGTCTGTTTTCTTCTCTGATTTGCTGCAGGCTACTGTGACTACCAGAGTAAAAGACCCCCTGCCCAAGCTGATAGGAAAGGATGGTCCTCAGACACCAGCAGCTCTCTCTCCAAATTAGTCCCTTTCCCTATCATGCCTGATGTTTTTGTTCATGTGATGTATGTAAGTACTCACTGTACTGTAGACTTTGCAGCTGTTTCCGGACCACTAGCCCCTGTGGAAAGGCCCTGCTTTGATGCTTTACATATTTCCCCATCTGTGTTAGTGTTAGAGTGTGCAGATGCTATGCAGAGAACTTATTGATTTTTTATTGTGGTAGCAGATGGTGGTGGTGGTAGTGTATGTGTGTGCGTGTGTATACATGCAGGATCCATGGCACCTGTGCAGGCCAGAGGACAACTGTGTGAAGCTGGCTCTCTTCTTCCACGTTTCCAAGGATCCAGGGATCTAGCATGGGTCACCAGACCCTCGTAACCCTTTCCAAGTGTCACAGTCCTAAGCTGTAAATACATGAGTCATTCACTGCTTAGCCCAGTTCCAAAATGCATATCTTGATTAGGTAACTCCGTTTGACATTAGGTATCTGTCTTTTTAGACTTTCCACATTTGTGTTCTATTACATGAATATCCAGATTGATGCCAATATGAATTATTATTGTTTTAATGTTTCTTAATTTCTCTGGTTTTTATGAAGCAAACTTTTCTATGAATTAATATCAGGTCCCTATATGGTGCTATTCATTCCCTGTTACCATTTTGGGAATGGGGCTCCTGCCCTCCTGAATACCCAGTCTTGCTAAATCATAAATGAAAACTGCTCAGACCTGAAAAGTGACTTGCTTGTTCTTTTTTTTCAACAACTCTCTCCACAGCTCAGTCGTCTTCCATGCTTACCAGAATGAAACTTTTCAATCTACAGTGCAACCGCAAGCCGAGGACAAGTTTGACATCATCAACGACAGTTTTCATTCAAAGATTAAATCCTAGCTGTCCTCTGAGGGGCCATCATCCCAGGACTGCGGAAGAAAGTAATGGAATATAACCACACCGTTAAATTTGTCCTGTGGCAGTTCATCTGCTGTTCCCACTTGGAGCAGGAGAGAAGAGAATGGCCCTCTAGTAGGTCATAGGCAGTCACTGTTAATATAGTGCTTAGTCTCATCACACACCGGGGACTGTCCTCTCAAGCATGAATACTTTAGAATTTCTTGTGTTCTTCAGATGCCATGAGTTGTGTCCATGAGAGACAATCATTGGTAATGCAGGAAATGACCTTCAATCTTGGTTACTAAATCCATCAGGAAGAGGATTTAAAAGTAAAATGAAATAAAATAAAATAAAATAAAAGTAGGGAGGGCAAGACTTAATTTAGAAGTATTTCATGATTATGTTTTATTGTAACTCAAAATGCTGTTTTCCTCACTTTCTACAAAGGGAATGAAATCATGGGAGCTGCAGGTTTAACTTCTCTGGTAGATAATAGGAATCTAGAAGTGTGTGTGCTTTCTCACAGCTCTGGAAATACGATGCATTATGATGTGGTTGATCTTAGGATAGGGATGGGTGTTCCATGTCAGGAGAGGTTGCCATGGTGAGAATGGACCAGGCAGACATCAGGGAAGAAAATAGTGGACAAGGACTGAGTTCATTAGTGCTGTTTCCACTGCAGTCTGACTTGGTGCTCAGTGTCCTGTCCTCACCCACTGGACTCTGAATTAGGTGCTAGAAGGAGACAATGCAGAAATGAAGGGGAAAGGAGGGAGCAGGACCCAGGCTCTCTGCCTGAGGGAAGTCCTGTTCCAGGAGTGACGGGGTTTGGGACTACCACTGGTTTCATTCAGAGTTCCTAGTTTATAACTGCCTCCAGATCATATTTATATTTAATTTATTTCATAAAGAAAAAGTATTTCCATAGTGAATACCATCAATGAAATACTTGGTTTTGCTAGAGTTAACAAAAGCTGTCGTATTGATGATATCTTCATTAACATTTTGGTTGTTGAGAAGATCTGATTTTCAAGGCAGTATAAATTTCTATATAAGTTTTCTGCCTCCTGATTTCTGGTTCCCCCAGTAGTCCTCTCTCCCTATATGCCTTCTATGGCAACTTTACACAGACACACACACACACACACACACACACACACACACACACACACTAACTAAAATGAAGTATAATTTAAAATTTTAAATAATAAAATAGAATAAGGTAGAAAAGGCCAATGATTAAATGCTGATTTATTGATTTATTTAGTGATTTACCTAAAGCACTGTTTGTATTGACCGTTTGCCAAGAATGACTTCACTTGTTACCTGCAACAGAATAATCTGGAGAAACAGCTGAAGTAATGGGTCATTGACCTTGACAACTTGCTGACTGTCACACGTGTTTCTCTAAAATCTTGCTTAGTTGTCTGCCCAGTTTGTATTATTGTGTTATTGTTGTTTGAGTGTCTGGATGTTTTCTAATGAGACAGAAAAATGGTGTGGATTTGGATAGGAGGATGGATGGGAGGCTCTTGGAGGAGCTGGGGGAAGAAAAATGCTAATAAGAATAAATTGTATAGAAAGAAACTATTTTCAATAAAAAGAGAAATAGGAAAAAATGAGAATACCAACTGGAACCGGTATGGAAGCCTTATGGGAGCCATCCTGCCTTTGTGTCTTCAGTGTCATGTCCTGTCTGTCTTCAATCTTAATTGAGCTCAAGTGATTACTCCAGGAAGATTCCCACAACAATAAGATGTGGATAATTGACTAGCTTTTAAAATGAAACAATGGACACATCTTGTTAGATAAAATTTGAAGATATCCAAAAACTGATTTTGAGCAGAGGGCATTTTCCTGAAACAGGAAACCCAGTGCTTTGTGTGATCACTTCTTGGATGGAAGGGGCAACAGAGACCCAAAGAAGAGAAAGGTCTTGACCCATGTCACCAGCTTAGTTTGTGACTAATGCAGAATCTTAACACCATACCTTTTCCTCAACCCAATATGATCAGAAAGGTTTAGTTGGAGAGGCAATGTGGAACACACCTTTAATCCCAGCCTGTTGCATGCCACGTCAGCAGTCTACCCCTGCACTACATGTGCTACAAATCTTAAAACAAGAGAACATACATACATACACACCACAAACTTGTTCAACCCAGGGGTTCCCAGTGCTGGCTGTGCCTGGGGAGGAGCTGTGTAAAATGAGAATTCAGACTGTAACTGCAGAGATGATGATGCTCCTGTTTGGAGGGTGGAGCCTGGGCCCTTGTCCTTATGACACTCTCCTGTGACCTAAGGATCAGACAGGATCTTGAACCTCTGGTCTAGGCCTATTCTCCCCTTCTCTAGACTGCATCCTTGAGTATGAAAACACATGGAAGGTACATCACTGGCCTTCACAGGTGAGGCCTCTTCATCCTAATTCTTCTCATCCCCAGGACTGCAGCTAGGGAAGTCAGAGGTGATAATAATCCATGTTTATTATGATATCATGACCCATGGGTGATTCTTACAAAGAGGACATGGAAAGGTCCACTCACCTGGTGTGATGACTAGTTCCAGGTTTAATTTTTGATCATTCCCTAGACCAGAAAATTCTACCCTGCAGCAGTAGGTCCCATGGTCATCTAGAGACACATTCTCTATGGTCAGGGACACATCTCCTTTGAAGAAATTCCCCTTTAGCTGGTATCTTCTGGATTTCTGATATGTCACATTTCTTTCATCAGTGCTGAGAACCCAATTGATAACTGTGACAAGTGACAAAGTCCCTTGTCCCAGCACACAGGTACAGGTGTCCCAGGGGTAGGTACAATGTAGCTGCAGGGCAGATTGGCATTCTTACTGACCTTGACTATAAATGCATCCTCCAAAGACCCTACACAGAGAGGGAAGGAGGGCAAGACAGTGAGGGAGTGGGTCCATTTCTGTTGGTAATGCCTCACAGAATAAAAGAGGAAACTCTGGCTGCCCTGTTGGGAGGAGGATTGACTGTACCAATGAGTCTCTGACTCAGAGGCAGCAGAAGCAGCAGAAGAGAGTCCTGTTCAAACAGTATGATTGCGCATGCCACTAATCTGGGAGCTTGGCAGGTGGAGACAGAAAGAGCCGAATTAGAGACCAGACTGAACTACAGAGCAAGTTCTAGGCTAGCCTGAGTGATGAAATTAAAAAAAAAATTGACAGGTCAGAAAGTGATGACTTATGCCTTTAATCCTGGTACTAAGAAGTTTGTGGCAGAACTGCAGTGAGTTCGAGGCCAGCCTGGGAAACCTGTGCTCATTTCCTAAAATATCTGCCTCCATTGGTCTGAGGTAGAACACAGGAACTTGCATTTCTCTCATTTCCCAAGTGTTGTGTGTCCTTGACTCCCCATACCCCACTTTCAGAATTATGGGCCTCAAAAAGAATTGTTAACAGTTCTTTGAAGATAAAAGCCTGGGCTAATGGAGTCAACACTTAAAAGAATGGGAATTGTTGCCCATGAAAATGGCCCACCTATTTGAACTAGTCTGTCCATTAGCAAAGGAAAGGTAACCTCATCCTCATTCTCTCTCTCTTTCTCACTCCCTTTCTTTGCCCTCTCTAGTGAATAAACCCCTTGGAGGGAAAAAACAGAACAAGTAGCTTGCATATTTAAAACTCCTCATATGTTGTATTGAAGTTTAAAATAAATTCTTCTATAATAACACATCTATATGATGATGTATACTAACTACATAAATGGTACTTGAAATCTGGATTCCTTCTCCAAACTCTTCCCATCCCCCAGCTCATCCTCTTAGAGCCCAAACATTAAAAAATGTCTATACACTGCTGTTCCCTGGCAATGCCTGCACATAACTGTGCACCTTGATTTTCTCTGTAGCATTGTGATTGCCATAATCTATATCAGGTTGTTCAATTAGGCTCCCTGTTTGTATCATGGATACATCAAATTTAGTTATCTGGTCTTCCACGGTTGACATTTAGGTTGCTTCCAAACATATGCTATTACAAAAAGCATCACTACACCCATCCTGTATCTCTGTCTTAGCCTCTGCGAAATAATCGCTCTCCATCTGAAAAGGTTCAAGCTTCTACTTACTAGTAAGTAGTAGCAGCAGCAGCAGGTCACAGTTGAAGGAAAGATGTGAAAATGTGAGTACTTGGCAGGGAAAATCAAAGGCCAGCTCTATGTAGGCTCAGCTTTAGCTCTCCAGTTAAAATGCTACTTCCCCAAATGACTGTGTATCCTGGAGCTCAGGAGAGAGTTGGGGGCAGGGCAATTGAAAAATTGAAGGCAGAGGAGCTATATAAGCAAGTTACAGGTTGTTCTGAGCAATGAGACACTTCCTCCAAAATCCAACAAGTCAGGGATGGTTCCCACTTGGACTCCCAGCACTCAGGAGGCTGACACAGGAGGACCACCATGAGTTCCAGACCAACCTTGGTTGCATAGTGAATTAGAGGCCAGCCTGAGCTATGGAGGATTGCAGGGCTTCTCGCTCAGGTGGTTGGAAGCTGAGTCTGTGGCCTTGCTGTTAGTTCCCACATACTGGGGTCCTGCTTCTGCATTTTCAGAAACACTGCCTTGAGGAGAACTGTGGATCAGTCCTGTGAACATGAAGTGCAGGGGCTAATGGAAGTTGACAGTCAGAAAAAAAATGGGTATTGTTGCCCACAAAAATGGCCCATCTGTCTGGGATCTCAGCTAGTTGTGTGTTCATTAGCAAAGGAAAGGGTGACCGCATCACCCCAATACAGTGAACAAAAGCCTCGACAAATAAGAAGCTTATACATTTCAAACTACTGGAGTTGTTTCAATGTTTAGCATTAATTCATTTCACTAACTCTATATGTACACATCTATGTAGGAGGGCAGTCAAGCCATATTGAACATGTGTGAAGTCATGCCTCCCTTTCCAAACTTTTCCCATCCCATGCTGCTCACTCTGAGCCCAAACATTAAAAAGTTCTCCACATATTGTTGTTCCCTAACATTGTGTGAATCTGCACCTTGATTTTTCTCAGTAGCATTGTGACTTCTGGCATTCCATACCTGAGTGATTGATTAATCAGGCTCATGACTTATATCATGTATACATCACATTTACTTACCTAGTTTTCCACAGGTAGACATTTAGCATGCTGCCAACATGTGCTGTTACAAGCATCATTGCTATGACCATCCCTGTGTCTCCCTCCTGCCATCTATGACATACAGATGTCATTACTGCTCAGCGCTGAGCTGAACTTGACATAAACCTCTTCAGTAAAAAGTGAAAGTGACTGGGCAGATCTAGGAAGACTGTTTCCTATGTATTTGTTCTATAATAGATTTCTATGTGAGCACCTCTACTGGGCTGGAACAATTCCAACATGTCATAGTTGACCACTAGATCCTAGCCAAACTCCCCTGACCTGGAGTTGGCTGAGCTGTGGTGGAAGGAAGGCTCAGTGCTGAGGGTGAGGGGCTTCCAGGCCAGTCTGCTCCAGGCCTCAGTGAAGTTCTCTGCAGTTTTCACTGTTCCTTCCAACAATGATGGCAACCGTCCTCCTCAGGCTAAAAGTTCCCGACACGCATGCAGCAGCCTCACCATCCTGGGAGTTCAGGTAAAGACTCTGAACTCTGACATTTCACACCCTTCTAGCTGCTTCTCTCCAGTGAAGGTGTCACAAGAACTCTGGGCAGGGCAGCCTGATGAAGCTAATTGCTTTACAGTAGCCTGGGAAGATACAGATCTCTTTGGATTGTTTATTTCCTTGTTGCTGTTGTTCAACATTTTATCCTGAAATAATTCAGATCTGTAACAAAATCACTTGTCACTGTAGTCTTTCAATTCTTTCTAATGTGTGCAGGGTGCATACCATGGTACCTTAATCGAAACAAAGAAACTGGCTTGACACTATTAATTGAGCCACATTCCTTACTGGAGTCCTGGGATTGGTTTCTTAAGTTTGAACAGTTTAGTTGGGTGTGGCTACACATGAGTGAAATTCCAGCACGCAAGTGAAAATCCAGTATTGGGCAGGGAGATTGCTAATATGGTGTCATCCTGGTCTCCACAGCAAGACTGTGTCTTAGAAAAAACCAAACCAAAAAAGAAACAAACGAAGTGGGAATACAGGTCAGCAGTATACATAAATAAATAAATAACATGTAAAGATTATGCTAATTTATACTGAAAATTTTAAATAAAAATAAAAAACTTGGTGGTATTATCTTGAATTCTAGTGCTTGAGAGTCTAAGGCCAACCTCAGCTACAGAGACTTGAGATTCCTGGATTACATGAAAGCTCATCTCCAAACAAATAAACAAAACAACTAGCCAAGCACACACTAAAACAAGCAGAGTCTAAGTTAAACACTGGAAATTCCTCATTCTGCTTTATCGTTGGGCATTCCCACTATCCCCAGGAGAGAACCACGTAATTGCTCTGTCCTTCTGACCAGCACTGTCCAGTACTAATACAGTAAAGACTGCATAGCAGTTTTCATTTTCTACTACCGTATTAGAAAGAAATGGGTGACAGGGCTTGAGAGATGGCTCAGCAATTAGATGTACTCGCTGCCTAATCATGAAGGCCAGACTGAGCATCCCAGCCCCCACATAAGAAGACACCACCCCAAGAACACCTGACTCCCAGACCTGAAATGGGGAAACAGGCGACAAAAAGGAATGGCAATCTTCTGGCTTCCAGTGTACTGAGAAAACATGAGGTCCAGATCCTGACTCAGAGGGAGAGGCAGGGAAACAGAAGAGGACACCAGATACCCTCTTCTGGCCTTCATGTGTGTGTACACCCCAGCACAAATGCACACTTGTGTATCCACTAAGGAATGAAAATAATAAAAACAACTAAAGTCCCCTTTTAACATATAATAGTATACTGGTGCGTCTTCTCAAATATTCAGATGATACATAAATGTAGAACATCAAGGCCAGAGAGATGGCTCCGAGGTTAGGAGTACTTCCTGCCCTTGTAGAGGACCTAGGTTAAGTTCTCAGCACCCACAGGACAACTCATCCCATGTATCTCCAGTTCCAGAGGATCCATGGCCCTCACTTGGTGCCTGTGGGCTCATCTATGTACATGGTACATGTACATATACTCAGCCCTTCCTACTGTTATTAATATAAAATTAAAAAACTTTAAAAACAAAATTATTTTAAAAAATAGAGAACTTTAAACTAAAAGTCATTTTATTTCATCCTGGTTCTCTACAGGGTGCTTTGAAGAGTCTGATGGTTTTTCCCCCCTCAGACACATTTCCATTCTACAGACATATATGTTAAATATGATGCTACTGAGTTATGATGCTTTGCAAAAATGGGTTCCTAGACACAAGTTGTTGGGTGTTAATTTTCACTTAGATTTCTTGAATATATTTGAAATCACACAGTACTCAAAAAAAGTTGTCATTTTTAATAAGTCCACATTGTTAAGAAGCAGAGTAAACATGGTGTGACAACTCATTCCCAGAACAGGGATGTGCAGCATACACCATGCATTTTGTACAGGTGCTCCTGGCATGGAGGGTTCAGTATGCATGGACAGTTCTTTATAAGATGGTCATTCTGGCTGGGGATGTAGCTCACTTTTAGACTATTTGCCAGCTGTGCAAGCAGCCTTGGGTTGGGTCCTCAGCACAGTAGAACCCATAGGGCATGGCAAAGACCTGTGATCCAACACCAATGGAAAGAAGGCCAGAAGTTTAATAGTTGTTCAGCCACAGAAGAGTTTAAGACCCGCCTGCATTACATAGTGAGAGGCCCTGTCTCAAAACGAATCAAGAAACACAAACAACAATAACAACATCCAAGTCAAAACTGAAATCCTGTCTTGACTCCATTCAGTAAAGTCTAGTGTAATTAAATCTTCTGGACCCCTCTCTTTCCGAAAATGGGTGTGGAGGCAGCATCTTCACATTCAATGATCCAGGCGGTGGTGGCACACGCCTTTGATTTCAGCACTCAGGAGGCAGAGGCAGGTGGATCTCTGAGTTCGAGGCTCAGAGTGAGTTCCAGCACAGCCAGGACTACATAGAGAAATCCTGTCTCAAAAAAATTTTAAAAAAAAAAGACACTACCAAAGAGATGACGGTGATTCAGTTGAATTCTTACCTCAAAACTCTGTCCTCAGTATCTTTAGGAAGTCCATACAAGGTTAGCTAGTTATTTCATAATTTGGTTGGCGGGAGGAGAAGGACACACTCCAAGTCCATAGTTCCTTCTGGAAACTCTTGTTTGAACACAGCACCCTCTAGCAGACAGATGGGAAAGTGCTCACACGGTTCCCTGTCTTGCTCAACACCCACTCTGGGAGCCTCTATGGACAATTTAGTAACAACTGAAATGTGCATCAGGGTATGGAGAAGCTTGGCTTCAGATGGTTTAAGATCTCTTCTCATCATGTTGCCTTGGCTCACTTGGAACTCTCTCTGTAACCCTTCTGACATATAATACAGATCACCTGCCTCTGCCTCACCAGTGCTGGGATCAAGGTGTGGACCAACAGACCTTGCATTCCCTAAGCTTTTGGAAGCAGAGATTGTGAGGTAGATTTATTTCTTTCAACTCCCCCATTCTAATATGGAGTACTAGTAAACACGTGTTAGAAAGATGTTAGTGGAAGGGCAGACCAGTAGGTACAATAAGTGTGGGTGTCTCTTCTGCTCTTGCTCCAGGGACTCCTGGTTTCTGCAGCTGAGTCTTCTTTCTGGAGCAGTTTATTCACCTGTAAATTGAGAGGGTTGGTCCAGGTGTTAAAGTCCCTCCATGCCCCAGCCATCTCCAAAGCAGCATGGTCCCCAGGCTTGGAGTCACACCTCAAGTGAAGATCTTTGCTGCAGCTTGGGAGACAGCCCAGGGGCACATTAGCAATGCTCCCATCCACTGATGTTCTCCTCTAGTCTGTTTCTATCAGTGAGTAGATGCTATCTAGTAGGTGGATTGGGGAACTGGAGAGACTCAGTTTTTACACAGAACAGGTGAAAGTGTGGCCTGGACATAAGATTGGAATTCTGGGAGAGTCTCATCTTTATCCATCAGCAGCTCTGGAAGAGTCTATCAGCAGCAGAGGGTTAGAAGGAGAGACTGTAAGGAGAAGCTGGGGCTCTCTTAGCTAACTGGTAAGTACAGTCTCCTGCAGGCTCATGCTGGAGAGAAGCAATCAGGATAGTGCTCCTTGGAGTTATGGGATTACATATGGTATTATATGGGATTGTATGTAGGACATTAGGGCAACTTAACACCCAATAGAGTTATTTTGAGTTTTGGAGTTAGATCTTCATTCAAATGGAATAATAAACTTTCATAGACAAGCTGTTCGTTTGGTTTGGTTTTTCAAGACAGCATAGCCCTGGCTGTTCTGGAACTCACTTTGTAGACCAGGCTAGCCTCAGACTCACAGAGCTCTGCCTCCCTCTACTTCCTGAATGTTGGGATTAAAGATATGGGTGAAGATTTCACCACTGCCTGGCTCATAGAAGAGTTATTAAAGCCTTCTTAAGCAAGGTTAACATGAGAAATAAGAAGAAAGCTGTAGAAAACAGGCTGGTACTCTTGGATTAATCCCTACTGATTTAGGTGGTGACTATAAGTAACATGTAACGTTACCTAAGTAATATGAAAATAGGACCATGGTGGTGAGAACACAGCTAAACTTCAGTCTTCTTCAGGGCTTGTGTGGTTTGCAGATGAAGTTGTAAGAAATGATTTGTATGAAATGCAAAGAAAAAACATAGGGCAGCTGTAGGATGGCTCGGTGGCAGTGAGTTTGTGTGTCAAGAAGGCTTTACTACCAGGCGGTGGTGGCGCAAGCCTTTAATCCCAGCAGTAGGGAGGCAGAGGCAGGCGGATCTCTGAGTCTGAGCCTGGGCTACAGAATGAGTGCCAGGACAGCCAGGACTACACAGAAAAGCCCTGTGTAGCAAAAAAAAAAAAAAAAAAAAAAGAAAGAAAGAAAGAAAGAAAGAAAGAAAAAGAAAGAAAGAAAAAAGAAAGAAAGAAAGAAAGAAAGAAAGAAAGAAAGAAAGAAAGAAAGAAAGAAAGAAAAGGAAAGGATCACTGTGTGTGAGGGGCAGTGAATGTCAATATGTGCCCTGTCCTCAGCAGAACACAAAAGGGACAGAATGATAGGAGCCATGTGCTGCCAAGTAGTTTTATTGACAAAAAGCCACAAGGCTGATATTCATATGTGCTTTAGATTTCTGAAATTTGTCTATTAATTAACAATTTTTAGATTTTTCTCATACAAAAGAGTCTCAGTGTTTGTCCAGCCATTTGCAGCATTAGGGATCTGATCCCTTCCAAATACAGAGGCTGTTAGTGTGAGTCGTGTGGGGTCCCAGGCCTGAGGATGCTGAGCCAGCCCATCACAGGTGTTCTCATGACTGCTGTCACTAGCCTCAAGAGACTAGAAAAGGGTGTCCATTTCCTCTCTCAGAGGAAGCCATGGGATGTTTGAACAGAAGTGGAGTTAATAAAGTACTAGATGGGCTTACTTCTATTCTTATAGCTTAGCAATTAAAAAGCAAAAGTTGAAATCTAGAAGTTAGAATCTGAACACCTATAGTATCCTCTATAAATGGGCTTAAAAGCAGCTGCCTTGGGGATTCTGTGAGGATTGGGTGCCTGTGAATGAATAGCCCAGCATCTCCTTCACAGCAGATTCTCCCAAAAGCTGAGCAAACACTGGTGCTATTTTACCTATGAGGAAATCTAGGCATGGCAGGGCTCTGTGGATGAAAGGTTTGAATTTGTACCTAGTGCTTTTCAGGGTGTCTCTAGACACCCCCGCCCCAGGGAGATGTGGTCTCAGTCACTGTGTGTGGTAGCATGAGTAATCCTTTGCTTTCTTGTTCAGTCCATCTTGCTAGTGAAGAACTTGGATGAGGCTTAGGGACCAACCATTGTGGCCACTGAGCAGAAACAGCCCCATGCCCACCAGAGGGCAGGCTCATCTTCACCATCAGAAGGCTGGTGTTCGCTTAGGGTTCTGCTCAGGAAACATATTCTTGTCTCTGCCTTCAATTTTCTCTCTGTTTGATGCCTTATTTGTGCCAAGACCAGGAATGAGATTGATGGTTATGTGTGGGGAAAGAAGAGGCTGTTTAGGAGGACAGCTTTCCCTGTCCAAGGCACACAGTCCTCCACCACTGGGAACTTACAGAGCCCTGGGTGGAACCTTTGAATATGGGTTTTCTTGGCCCAGTAGAACAGGCCCACATGATTCACATGGTTAGGGGTCAAAAAAAGTTGTTTTCTGAGAATTAAGACATGACCAGATAGCATGTACTGAGTGCCACAGCCAACTAGAGTAGCTTCTTTTTGTCCTCCAGGTCAACACCGTGATGCATCCTCAAGTCTTCATTTCAGGCCTCATACTGCTTCTCCCAGGTAAGTGAGTGGGTGAGCTTGAGGGGGGGGCAGTTGTGGAGGTTGGATATGACATAAAAAGGATACATTTCTTGGTATGTGTTGATTATGAATTGTGTAGAGAGGAGAGAACCAGGGTAAAATTGGACCTCTGGAGAAATTATTTACTTGGATGCATTTCAAAATTGATGACCAAAAAATAAAATCACAAGAGTATGTGAGGAGTGAGTATATGTGCATACATGTGATAGACTAGAAAGGGGTGAGTACATGTGCATGCATGTGATAGACTAGAAAGGGGTGAGTACATGTGCATGCATGTGATAGACTAGTAAGGGCTGAGTTCATGTTTCTGAGATGTCACCCTCTTATAACAAGGGATTCCTACTTGGATTTCTCTTAAGGACTGATCCTAAAACCTCATTTCTCATAGAGTTCTAAAATCCTTTCTGAAAATTGAAGCTGAAGTTTAAAACTTCTGCCTTTAAGCCAATAATGCTGTATACTAAACCTTGGTTTTGTTATTTGTACAGTAGAGGAGGATAAGGAGTTAATGGTTCCACTTTGAATAACATAAAGGGGAGGATCATAGGTGGTTTGGGACAGGGTCTCCTGAACCCAGGTTGGTCTTGAACTCGCTAGTTACCCAAGGCTGACTTTGAACTTCTGACTTTCTTGTTTCTACCTCTCACAGTCTAGTTTTGCAGGTGCCCATCAACACACACACAGCTTCTAGGACAGAGAAGGTTTAAATTTGAAAACTTAAACTTGAAGTACAGTTTGCAATCCCCTGTCCCAGTTAGCTAAGAGCAGTACTAGTCTTGCCCAGGAAAGAGCTCACCAGTTAGTTATCTGATACTAAATGGTCACCTCTGAACACATATACAGATATACAGTAACATGGAGATGGAGCAGGTTGTATTTATATAAGAATGTATGTATATAGGTATGTACACACACACACACACACACACACACATATATATATATATATATATATATATATATATATATATATATATATATATATATATATATCCATGTAACAACAATTAATGATAAAAAGAGGCCACAAATTTGAAAGAGAGCAAGGAGGGCTGTATGTGAGGATTTCAAGGGAGGTTAGGAAAGGGGGAAATGATGTAATCATAATCTGATCTTAAAAAGTATAATAAATAACTTTTAAAAATTAAATTAGAGCTGGTCTTAGTGGCACATGCTTGTAATTCCATCTCTCAGGCATCTGAGGCAGGAGGAGAGTCAGTGCAAGCAAGCTTAGGCTACAGAGCAAGACGCTGGATAAAATCAAACCAACAGGTCAGGCCTGGTGGGGACTTTAACCTCACCATTCAGGAGGTAGATGCAGGAGGATCTCTAAGAGTTTCAGGCTAGCTAGTTTATAAGTGGGTTCTAAGCCTGCCATGTCTACATAGTGAGTTTTGGCTCAAAAAGGGAAATGAAAGAAAAACAAACAATAGCAACCAAAAATGAGAGAGAGAGAGAGAGGAGTGAAAGAAGAAGAAGAAGAAGAAGAAGAAGAAGAAGAAGAAGAAGAAGAAGAAGAAGAAGAAGAAGAAGAAGAAGAAGAAGAAGAAGAAACAGTAGAGCTCATATCTCCAACGCATCATGCCCCAAGTTGAATGCTCAGTTGACACAAAAAGGGGCAATAGAAAAGAAATGCAGAAAGGAAAATACAATGGTAGGAAACCACCAAGAACTCATTCTCTATTTCCCCTTCTTTACCACAGCTGCCATAGAATCTTTCCGAGAAGTGCATGGAGTGGTGGGTCACCCTGTGACACTACCATGTACTTACCCTGTATCTTATGGCATCTCACCCACATGTTGGGGCCGATTGGCGTGTTTTTCTGGTAAATGTAAAAATGTTGTTATCTTGACCAATGGATACTACGTCTACTATGAGAGGAACAATCGTTACCACCTAAAGGGGCAGCTTCTTCGAGGAAACGTGTCCTTGACAATAGAGAATGTCACTGAGAGTGACAGAGGTCTCTACTGCTGTCGAGTGGAAATGACGGGATGGAATGGTGTACAGAGGTTGACCATCTCACTGCAAGTTCAACCAGGTAAGCATGCCTTGTTGCTTTGCTTATTTCTTACAAGTGAACCAAGTCCTCTATTTTGCTAATAATTTATTATCTACCTAGAACAAGGAAACAAAAGCTCTTATAAACATTTTTGCTACTAAACACTTGCTTTTGTTTTTTGTTTTGAAATGTAATCTCATGTATCTTGATTTCTACAATCTCCTGATCCCCATGCCTCTAGCTCTCTAGTCCTGAGAACAAGTAAGTTTCATCCAACACTGCCTTAATATTTCTTTCTGAGGTACAGAATACCTTTCATGTGCTTGGATCAACCTTAATTCAAAACTATGAGCCAAGTCAGGATCCATGCCCTACCTGTGTACTTGGGACAGTCATGATGGTTCATGAAACTGCATCCACTCTCCATCCTGAAACCCAGTGGGGAGCTTTATTTAAGCTGAAGTGACTTGAAGAAAGGGATCCTCTGCCTCTGAGTTAATGTTGTGTGACATTAAACCACCTGTCCTCAGCACTGTAAAAGCATATCAGCTCTCACCCGAAGAGCAGCCAATGCAGGATGTGCTGTGCAGATGAACTGACTTCATCAAGGGTCAGCTGACCTTGCTGAGTGCAGGCCACATCATACGTGGAGAGTTCCACTCTATGTCTGCCCTGCCATGGGCTTTTGAAATAGTCCTCACATCACGTCACTAAATTATCCTTTTGCATACAAAAATGGCCACATGGGATAGTATTTCTCTTCCAACATCTGTTCAGTGGTTACTAGTGAGAAGTTTGTGAAAGCCCCAGTTCTTAAATCATTAGAGTTCCTTTGTGATGCCGACATCCTGATTTTCCTTCAGCTTTTAGTTAAAGGCTGAATTGTGAGGAAGTACCTTCTTCTGATGCTATTCCCTAATCCCTGTGACTAGGGCTTACACTGGCAATAGAAGCTTATGGTAACCTATCTACATTCTTTTTCAGTTCAGACCATTATCTTGTCATTGCTCAACCCTATACTTTGTTATTTATTTTATATTTCTTTGACTTATTTATTTACTGTTGATACAGGATCATGGTGTATAGTATGGCTGGTCTGGATGTCCACATGTAGATCAGACTGGTCTCAAACACACAGATCCAACTGCCCCTGCTTTCTGAGTGATGGGATTAAAAACCTGTATCGCCATGTCTAGTTGCAAGAAATTATTAAGAGTAGGCTTTAATCAAGCTTAGAAATTTTTTCACAGGTCACTGTTTAAGTCCATAAATGATACTCTGCCTTATCCTTAATCACCAAATCTACATCTTCTCATGGTTTAAACACACGGAGCTTCCTCTTCAGCATCCTAGGACCCTCATCAGCTCCTTTGGACTTCCCCTTCTACCTGGGAGAAGAAAATGCCCCAGAGCAAGAAAAGCAAAGGTCTTGAGCTGATGATTCATTCCTGGATTTGTTCGAATAGTGACCTTCTGATTAGATTGTTTGCATGCTTTCTTTTCTCTTCACCTCAGAGATTTATACTCTCCAGGGAGGGGGTTGGATCATGCTCAAACCTCTGGCTACACATTAGACTGGTTCAGCAAACTATCACCAGGGCTGGATCTGGTTAGGTGACAGACCTGCTCACTGGTGTGAAGAGTTTCACTGAAGCATAGTAATGGGACTCATTGCTGTGTTGGAAAGCCGTGACTTTCCAACTGGTTGAGGTGTGTGCTTGCTAGTCAACATGAGTTTTTAGGTTCCCAGGCTGAAAACATTTACTATTTGGTCTTTACAAAGAATAAGGGTTAGGAGCCATGGAGACAGCTCCATTTCCATGGTAAGAGCACTTGTTTCCAAGCCCAATAACCTGAGTTCAAGTCCTGGGACCCACAAGGTGGAAGGAAAGAAACAGCTTTCTCAAGCTGTCCTCTGACCTCTACATATGGGACACAGACACACAGAGACACAGACACACACACACAAAGGAAGGCTGACCTCTGCATCCACTACTTCCCTACATATTATAGGTACACACACTTCTTTTCCATCTTTCAAGGCAAAGGCTATTTAGATTCCAAATCACATTTTATCCTTTAAGGGAAAGCAAGGTCAAACCAATTGTTCTCAATTCCCAAGGTTTTATTTTGTAGTTAGCAGAGTTAGGATTGAAGAAAGCTGCTTGTGGGGGAACACATCATCTGACAAAAACATTGTGTGCCCCTGCTGGGGTCCTTCACTCAGTATTTCCTTCCAGGCTCCCTTCCCCTTAATTCCCTACATTGGCTCTCTATGCACTCTCAGAATATCAGTAAGCTGTTTGGATTCTTACAGCACTCCTAACTCTCTTGATTTGTGAATTACTGATCAAGTCTGCCTAGTCCAAGAATCCTAAGTCCGAGTGTGAGAAAAATGTGGCAGAGCAGCAGACTCTATCTCAAAAATGGCTGAGACTGCTTTATTGAAACAGTGAGGAGCCCTGACCTTTCTGTGGGATGATGGTTGAGCACATTTAGAGGGGTGAGGAACACACACACACACACACACACACACACACACACACACACACACATAATCATACACATACGTGTGTGTGTGTGTGTGTGTGTGTGTGTGTATGTGTGCAGCTACCAGAAAGTTACAGCTATGTTTTGTGGTTTGACCAGGAGTGGAGTGGATTGTTTTCAATACCCAGGCATATTGTTTCTGCAGGTGGAACTGAATGGTCAGCATGGGGCTATTCAATTCTTTATGGTTAGGGCCTGTCACTCAGTACAACCTGACTCAACACCTCATGACCTGAGACCATTACCCAACATGCAGTGCTTCAGAATCGGAGAACTTTGGGGCACTGACTTGATGATACATCTGGAAAATCCAACAACATGTCATTTCCTTGCACTATCCATTTCCATGCATTATCAAGAGTTTGTAACCATACCAGTATTAACCAATGTAGCTATATGAATGCGTTATGGCAATTCATATTCAGACTTGAGCCCCATCCATAAGTTATTACCTATATGCAATAGTCCAAAACTTCCAGAAATACCCAAATAATGAAGCTCCTGGTACCAAGCATTTCTGGATAAGGGAAATTCTCCCTGTTTCTCTTAGATTGGAAGAAACAAAGGAAGAGTGTGTCCATTCTATACCCAAATGAGCAAATCCCTTGTGTTGGGCTTTGCATGGGATCTCTGATAGGCCAATGGGGCTAGTTAGCCTTCAGCTAAGATACAGGGCTATGTGGTATGTTCCCTTAGAACTGACTGCATTGTGCATACTGATCTTGTAATCTGTAGAAGTCAGTCACTTACCAATGAAAGGTAGACAATCAGTCCCAGGGCCCCCACACCCTATCAGTCTCACAGAGATGCTTAGAGATCTGAGGATCTGACACCTGTCATTTATACAGTGTGTTCTTAGGAATACAGGACTCTGTTTTCAGCTCCATGTTGTCAGAGAAGCTGCTTCCTGTTGGTGAGCTGTGACCACTGCCCTGTCTTGCCCAGTCCTAGTTGGTCAATGACAAAGAACAGAAGTTCAGGAGGAGCCTCTGCCTGGGGATAGCCCCCTGTTGGTGCTACAGCAAAAGCTCTTATCTCTTCTTGTTGACTGATCTGTGCTTTCATGTTGATTTCTAAATCCTGGAATTCTAATAAGCAGCAGAAGTGTCACAGCTTTTTTCCCTCCTAGATCAATCTGATGGGCGGTATTGATTCCTCACCTCCCACTGGCCTGTGGGTACATCAACTGGGAGGACTCTGAAGGCCTGAACTACAAGCTGAGTTTGCAGAGGGCTCTAGGTTATAATTGGTATTTTAGAGCATACGGATTTGTAAGAAAAACCACTTTATTCCAGGCAGCTGCACACACTGGAGAACTGTGAGATCTCTCAGGATTGACAGAACTTTTCAATACTTAGTTTCTGCCTGTTTCAGAGGATGGGCTTGTGAACTGAGTTTGGAGAATAAGGATACATTACTGACTTCATGGAAAACAGAGATTAAGAAAAAAAGTGACAGCTGATGTGATCATGTGACCAGCCAGGGATATTTAGTAAAATCTTTTTGGTTTGTTTGTTTGTTTGTTTGTTTTTCTTTAAGATGTGGTATCACTCTATAGCTCTTGCTTGCCTGGAACTCACTATGTCAATCAGTAGTCTGGCCTCAAACTCATAGATCTCCCTGCCTTAGTGACCTGAAACAATGTCTCTGTCAACAAGATGGGTAATATAGTATCCTTTCCTCTACACTAGGACAATGAGGCATTTTCCTTTCCATATCTCATGCTTCTTAGGCCTGATAGTTTTATGTTAACTTGACACAAACTAAAGTCATTTGAGAGGAGGGAACTGCAATTAAGAAAATTTCTCCAATGGCAAGAAGTTGTGAGGTAATGAATTATTTTTAAAAAACAAAAAATTCAAAATGTAAAAAAATGAAAAATTTAATCAGTGGTGGGTGCTGA
This sequence comes from Onychomys torridus, assembly GCF_903995425.1. NCBI lineage: Eukaryota > Metazoa > Chordata > Mammalia > Rodentia > Cricetidae > Onychomys > Onychomys torridus. Next base: position 34,829,949 of record NC_050450.1, on the reverse strand, counting down.
GGAAGTTATTTATGATACTTTCGAGGTAAGGCCTTGGAATAAGAATTTTGATATCTCTTTTGAAATGTCTCTTGTTCTGAAAATTAAATACTTCTGAAAACTTTGGGGAAAAAAAAGAAAAGAAAATTTCTCTGTAAGATCAGGATACAGGCAAGCCTGCAGGGCATTTTCTTGCTTAGTGAATGACAGGAGAGGGCCCAGCCCATTGTGAATGGTGCCATCCCTGGGCTGGTGGTCCTGGGTTCTATAAGAAAGCTGGCTGAGCAAGCCATGGTGAGCAAGCCAGTAAGCAGCACTCCTCCATGGCCTCTTCATCAGCTCATGACTCCAGGACCCCACTCTGCTTGAGTTCCTGTCCAAATTTCATTGATGATGAACTGTGATGTGGAAGCATGAGCTGAATAAACCCTTTTCTTCCCAAGTTTCTGATGACAGCTATGCTACCATAATATCTGGGCTCTATGGAAGTCACATACTCATGTGCCTCTTTTACGAAGCAAATCACTCAGTTTAAGCCCAAAGTCATCACTGGGCTTGATTGTTTGGGCCCAGTTGCCTTTTACAAGACAAGTAGGGTCTGTGATGAAAGACCAAACCAGTAGCTGAGCACATTTGGGGTAACATCAGAGCATGTTAACTCAAAGTAGAGCCACTGTTTTCCTCAGTAGAGGTATACCCTACTGACTGTTAATGCAGATATAAGCACAAAAATGATGCATTCCTTAGAATTTTGACAGAGGTATACATCCATGTAATCACCCCATGCAAAAAAAAAAAAAAAAGAACACATTTCCATCATTGTCAAATACACTTTTTCATCCCAGAGTTCCACTGTACATGACTATCTCTGATCATTGGGTCTTCTTTCATATTCTAGATTAGCCATAGGCTAATAAAGGTAAAGGTCTATGCTAAGGTCTAGGATGTTTTCCTGTTTGTCTCACTTGGTCCCCCTTCAGTTTGCTTCTATTTCCCCAGGAATTGATCCAACACAGAACCCACCAAGGATCATGACTAAAGGCTTCTACATTGGAATCTCCATTACCTTGGTGCTTCTACTTCTTGTGAGCACAATGGTTATCACAAGTAAGTAATTTTAAGTTGGTTCCAAATGGTAGAATAAATGATAAACGGTAAATAATAAATGATGATAGAATCCAAAGAATTTTTGCAAAGTGAAAGGTTTTACTTCTGTAGAAGGGTGCAAAGCCACTTTAATCCACTGAACAAGCATACCCAGTGGGGTCCCACTGGGCCTTTAATTGTAAATCACAGGATCCTGTGCTCTAAATGCTCAGAGCTTGGCCTCACATTCTTATGAGACTGGCCATATAAAGTAGTGTAGTTAGTGACTAGGGAGAATGGCGTCTGGGCACAGATTTTGACCCTAGGAAAATGCTTACTCCACAAATCTTCTTGTCAATGGAGTCTTTCCACATTTCTTTCAAGATGGCATGTCCTCTGTCTTCTTTAGCCCTTTGCTAGAAGACACTCTAACTGCCTTCAAGTAACTCCACATGCCATGGGGTTCACATTTCACATGACTCTTCTGTGTTCCCCAATCCAAGATAAATACTGCAGTCCTTTCTGGATCCCAGTGATGTGTGAGGACCTACTGTGCACTGAGATTGTTTCTAAATCTGTGAAATATTCTATGACCTTCGTTTTGAGTCACTACATGGGTGCTATGAACCCAATAGGTGTTCCCTGCAAAAGCAACAAATGCTCTTAACCACTGAGCCAAGTCTCTAGCTCCAGCCATTTTTTAAAAATATTACTTCTTTTATTTTTTGAGATTATAATTTAATATCATTTCTCCCTCACCTTTTCTTCCTCCAAGCTCTCCCATATATCATTCTGTCTCTTTTTCAAATTCATGACCTTTTGCATAAATTATTACATGCATGAAAAGTATACATATATGCACATATATTCCCAAACACAACTTCCTCAGTCTATCTATTGTTCTTTGCATGCATGTTATTTTTTTTTGTTGTTGTTCCAAAACATCGAACATGAGCTCATTATTGATCTGTTCCACATGACTAGCTAGAAAATGGGGAATCAGAATATGCCTGCCTCTAATTATTTAGATCTTGTTTATCCAAAATGATTAAGCTGACTCTGGTGGTATGCACCTATAATTCCAGGACTTGGGCTGCTGAGGCAGAAGAATCATAGCTCATGGACTATAATAGTCAGATAATGTTTAATTAAAAATGTAAAAAAAATTACAAATATGTTCCCTTCTTTAGCCCAACAATGTTTATTTTCCCCTGAAGGAGGGTGATTACTGGGAATATAAAGGTCTTTAGCAGGAAGTAGGGGTGGGTGAGTGGGAGAGTGAGTGATACACACTTCCTAAATTCCACTAAGGAAGGAATGAAAGCCAATATAGCATCATTTTAGTGGGTGTTTTTAAAGGATCCTTGATGGACGAGATCATTAATAGGACCAGTGTCTCAGATCACCTTGTAGAGTCTACATTTAGCTTATTCTCCAGCAGCCAAATTAAAAACCTAGAGTTCTTCATTTCTTTCAGTGAAAGACAATTTACCGATGCCATTCTAGTGTGTTAGGGATGCTATGTGGGTGAATGTATCAAACCATGAATGAAGAGAAGATACTTCCTATGGGGTATAGGAAGGAACCTCCCAGGGAATGAATGGTTCAACTAAAAACAGAAACAATATCTTTGCTTAGAAGAAAAAGGCACCATGAGTGTTTCTGAGGACATGTTTGATTTTCTTTTCAACCCCCACTCCCTGCCTCCTCTCACCCAAATTTAGAGTGCATCCTTGTGAAGAAGCCAGGATCTCTAAGGTAAGTGGCACGGCTTCTGTCAATTGCTCTGGAGAACTTGCCGTCTTGGAGATTTTTGTTGCTGTTTTTCTTTTCTCTTCCTCCTCTCCCCTTTCCTCCTCCTCTTCTCTTCCTCCCATCTCTCCCCCTCTTCCCCCTTCCCTCTCCCCTCCCATCTTCCTCTTCCTCCTTCTCTTCCTTTCTCCTCCTCCTCTTCCTCCTTCTCTTCCTCCTCCTCCACCCCCTTTCCTCCTCCTCTTCTCCTCCTCTTTCTTCTTCTTCTCCTCCTCCCATCTCTCCCCCTCTTCCCCCTTCCCTCTCCCCTCCCCTCTTCCTCTCCCTCCTTCTCTTCCTTTCTCCTCCTCCTCCTCTTCCTCCTTCTCTTCCTCCTCCTCCACTCCTTTCCTTCTCCTCTTCTCCTCCTCCTCTTCTTCTCCTTCTCCCATCTCTCTCCCTCCTCCTCCTTCCCTCTCCCCTCCCGTCTGTCTTCCTCTTTCTCTTTCTCTTTCTCCTTCTCCTCCTCCTTCATTTTCCAGGCAGAGACATTTTGCCAGGGCTCCCATTGTTCACCTTGGAGACTATAGTTTCCGGAGCCCCTCTCCTGTTACCGTACCTTCCAGGGATGTGCCAGCATCCTGATTTCCCTACCTGTGGGTCTGAACTGGTACCGAAGGAGCTCCTCTGACAACTTGTAGTAAGTGCTGAATGGTAGATTTTGGTCTTTGGAGCTGAATTGAATGAGTTGCTTTGTGCAATAAGTGCACTTATCCATAAATCATGTCTCCAGCCCCAAACCTTGGGTTTCTATTATTATTGTTGTTGTTATTTAGTTGAAAACACTGAAGAAAATGTAACATACAAAAAGAAAAATAAGCTGTTTGAGGCTAGCCTAGACTTCCAGCAAAAACAGTAAAAACAAAAACAACAAAACTAAACAGGTAAGTAAATCCAGTCCACTACTTGACAAATTCCAGACAAACTTTCTCCACATTCTTTGTAATTCTCAGAGGAGGTGTCTTCTTCATGTGCCTGACTGAAGACACTTGTGTTGGTTCTACATTTCAGTAATAGAGACGGCCACTGTGTACAAATGACAAAACTCCACTGTGTTGAAATGCCACCCACGAGTTAAAGCTAACCTGTTTTCTTCTCTGGTTTGCCCCTCCATGAGTTCTAGAAGCTCAAATGTCAGTCCACTGTGCCTACCTTGATTAACAGGGGCACAGGATGAGCTCTCCACGTGAAGCCTCTCCCACAGCTGAGGGCATAGCCAGTGCCCAGATACTAACAGCGCTCTCCCAAAACTAATTCTTTGACTTCAAACAACTGACATTTTTGGGCTTGTGTCACATGCACGGCACACATGTAGTCTTTGAAAAGGTGTCATAGACCGCCAGCTTTTGTGAAAAGGCACTGCATTTTTCCATGTTTTTGTACTCCATGCTTAATGTTAGGGAATGTAGATATTATGCAGATTTCAAAACCCTTTCTTCTTTTAAGTAAGAATTTGTTAGTGTGTGTGTGTGTGTGTGTGTGTGTACAGAGTCTATGGCATCTGTGGAGGTCAGAGGACAACTTTGTGGAGCTGGCTCTTTCCTTCTACCTTTATGTGGGCTCCAGGGATCTCACTCGGTCACCAGGCTCTCCTGACCCATTCTAAAGGGTCACAGTGCAAAGCTGTAAACGCAGCCATTGTCCCGTTCCAAGCCCAGGTCCCACATACACATCTTGATTAGGTAACTCAGTTTGATGTTAGGTATGTGTCTCTTTGGATCATCCACTGTTGCATTCTATTACATGCATATCCTGATGGATGCCAATATGAACTGATATTTTTAAAATAATTCTTAGTGTGATGCCTATTAAACATATTTTTCTATGGCTTAACACTAGGGCCCTGTGTGGCTCTGCTCACTGTTACAGTTTTTGTGAATAGGGCTCCTTGAATCCCCAGTGCACATCATAAGTGAAAGCTCTGCTTAGCCCTAAAAGGTGACCTCACGTTGTTTTCATCAACATAATCTACATCTCTCTCTCTCTCTCTCTCTCTCTCTCTCTCTCTCTCTCTCTCTCTCTCTCTGCAGCTTGGTAACATTCCGTGTCTGTAAGACCAGAACTTTACAGAATTCAGAGAACGTACGACCACGAGCCCAGGAAAACATCTACATTATTGAAGACAGTCCTCCTGTCAAAGATTAAGTTGCAGTGGAACACAGCAACAAGATGTCACCAAGCTGGACAGCGCTTTAAGCTCCAGGACTATTTTGTGTTGGCTCATCAGGTGTTCCTGCTTTCCAGCCACAGTGGAAAAGATGATCCTCTGCCTGGCTGGCCTCACTCTCATTGCTGAAGTGATGTCCAGTCTCTCCACTCACTGAAGAGCCTTTTCTCCAACTTGAACACTTTAACATTTTGGATTTCCTTTAGACCCCACAATTCTTTTGTCCATGAAAGGAAAATCATTGGTAATGCAGGCCAATTGACTTCTGTCTTGGTTACTAAAATCATCCAGCAGAGAGGAATAGGATTTAGAGGTAAAAATAAAATTAAAAAAAGGGGGGAGGGTGAGATTTAAGTTAGAAGCACTTCATGGTTATGTCTTGTCTACTTATTATAACTTAAAACATCACTTATCTTTACCATCTCCAAGAAGCTTTAGTCATGGAAGCTACAAGTTTTACTTTCCTCCATAGATGAACAGAAGAGAGTCTAATGTCACCATTAGAGGTGTGCATACTTTCTCATGGATTTTGAAATATGATTTGTGGTTATGTGGTTGATCTTAGGATAGGGATGGGTGTTCCATGTCAGGAGAGGTTGCCATGGTGAGAATGGGCCAGGCAGACATCAGGGAAGAAAATAGTGGACAAGGACTGAGGTCATCAGTGCTGTTTCCACTGCAGTCTGACTTGGTGCTCAGTGTCCTGTCCTCACCCACTGGACTCTGAATTAGGTGCTGGAAGGAGACAGTGCAGAAATGAAGGGGAAAGGAGGGAGCAGGACCCAGGCTCTCTGCCTGAGAGAAGTCCTGTTCCAGGAGTGACCGGGTTTGGGACTATCACTGGTTTCATTCAGAGTTATAAATTTATAGCTGTCTTTAATTTTAAATTTATTTCAGAAAGACAAAGCATTTTTCATAGTGGATCAGTTTGTCACAATGAAGGAAATATTTGGTTTTTCTGGAGTTTATAAAGACTGCTGTGTTGGTGGACTGGTATATTCGTTACCAGTCTGTTGAGAAGAGCAGATTTTCAAGGGGTACTAATTTCTATATCAGAGTGAGTAATCCCCAACACCAGTTAGAGACACTCAGCCCATAGGAGAGCAGGATGCTGGGTCTCAGTCCACAGTGCACTGCTGTTCCACAGAGTTCTAGGGAAAGTGTGTGTCTGACTGGGGGTTTTGGGGGGAGGTCAGATAAGGAAAGTTCTGTTGAAGGTTTGTTGAATGGGGTTTCCTCACTTGCTTTAGAAATGATTATATTTAAACAACGATGTTTTATATTTGAGGCACTTATATACCAAAGCAAGGCTTGAGCTTTTGCCTCCTTCCTGATCCTGCCTGGTGGCTGCAGGCTCTAAAACTGTGATGGCTGCTCAGTTCTTCAGTCTCCCTAGAGATGCATGGTAGACATGATCAGTCTGTCCCATTCCCTAAACTTGCTTGCAGTCAAAAACATGGTACTAGTGCGTTCTGTGCAACCAAATATACGGGATCCAGTGGAAAACAGGGCTCAAATCCAAGCACTGAGTAACAACAGTAGTAGAATTTGTTCTGTGTTCCTATCTCTCTCCACCGATATAATGTTACCATTTCCACACTGACCTTGGTGTATAGTGGTCATTGCAATGAAACGTTACTCATGAGAGTCTCTGAAGAATTGTGGAGATGGCTCAAGAGGGTCTACTGCTCTTGCAGAGGACCTGAGTTGGGTTCCCAGCACCCATAGTATGAGTTTTATAACTGCCTGGGACTCTAGTTCCAGGGATGTGCCACCTCGATTCTGGCCCTGTGGGCACATACTGGTACACAACTACAAATAAATCTCAAATGAAATTAAAAAATAGTTCTTTGAAGATGGAAAACCTACAGAGGGTGAATTTTCCCCCAGTAGATTTCACAATAATTAGAGATCAGGAGTTTGTATTTCGTAAGTGACTTAACTATTGTTACATTCATAAATATCTTATGTGACCTCTTTCTTTAAAGAATTGTTTTCCTTTGAAATAGTTCATGTTTTGGAATTTGCTCACACCATAGGAAAAATTGTTAACTCACAGGATTAATGGGATAGAAGGAGAAGAATTTAGTTAATGTGAAAAAATTCCCGTGTGTGTGTGTGTGTGTGTGTGTGTGTGTGTGTGTGTGTGTGTGTGTGTATTGTGTGTGGTTTTTTAGCTTCACCTTGTTTGGTTTTCTTGAGACAAGATCTTGCTAAGTAACCCTACTGTCTTGGGATTTCCATCTGTAGATTAGGCTAGCCTGAAATTCACAGAGACTCACCTACTTCTGCTTTCTGAATGCTAGGATTGAAGTTGTGCACTGCCTTGCCTCAGACAAGCCTGGTTTGATCATATTGAATGGTGTTTCAATATTGATCTCTCAAGACACAGTTAATTCCATTACCTGTACTCTGCCTTGGAAGAAGATAGTTTCAACACTTGATTGTATGTATATTCATTAATAAAAATGCAGTGTTTGGAGGCTAGACTTGTGGCTCAATGGTTAAGCACACTAGCTGCTCTTCCTGGGGATCTGGATTGATCTCAGCACATACAGGGTAACTCACAATGATCTGAACTCCATCCCCAGGGGATCCGACACTTTCTTCAGGCATCCATGCAGAATAGGAAACTGCAAGCCTATGGTGCGCAGGCATACATGCAGGCAAAACGCCCATACATACCAAATAATAAAATAATAATTAAAAATTTAAAAATACTGTTTCTTTGAAAAATGACTTCCCATTTTTTCAGGTTCACAAGTTCATTTGAGCTAGGCATTTTCACCTTGCTATATGGAGTATTCCCAGCATGTGGACAAATATGTCAAAGCTGTCAAGGGTGCTGGGAAGATGGCTCAGTGGATAAAAGGATTTTCCCAAGAATGAGGACCTGAGGCTGAGTATAAGAACCCATGTGAAAAGCAGGATATGGCTGAATGTATCTGTAACCACAGCCTGTGGGGAGAAAAGACACAAAAGCAAAGGTATGGGTATCCTCTACACGAATTGTATGAGGTTAGCATGGTGGTGCATGCTGTTAGTCTCAACACTTGGAAGGCAAAGGCAGGCAGCTCTCTGTAAGTTCAAGGCCAGCCTGATCTATTTAGTGAGTTACAGGTAGTTAGGGCTAAATAGAGAGATCCTGTCTCAATATATATAAGTGTGTGTGTGTGTGTGTGTGTGTGTGTGTGTGTGTGTGTGTGCGCGCGCGCACATGCGTGCATGCATGAGTGTGTGTCTGTGTGTCTGTGTGTCTATGGCTGAGAGTGCATTTGCCACTGAAGACATATAAGATGATAAAAGACAACTTGGAGGAGGCAGCTCTTTCTATCATGTGAGTTCTTGGGATTGAACTCAGCTCTCAGGCCTTTATGCATAGAACCATTAGAAATTATTATATGCAAATAGATCCATATTTATCACCCTGCACAAAACTCAAGTCCAAGTGGATCAAAGATCTCAACATAAATCCAGTTACATTGAACCTGATAGAAAGTTGGAAGTAGCCTTAAATGCAATGGCACAGGAGACTACTTCCTGATTATAACACCAGTAGCACAGACACTGAAATCAACAATTAATAAATGGGACCTGCTGAAACTGAAAAGCTTCTGTAAGACAAAGAATACTGTCAATAGGACAAAACAGAAGCCTACAGAATGGGAAAAGGTCTTCACCAACCCCACATCTGACAGAAAGCTGATCTCCAAAATATATAAAGAACTTAAGAAACAAGACATCAAAATACCAAATAATCCAATTAAAAAGTGGGGTACAGATCTAAACAGAGAATTCTTAACAGAAGAACCTCAAAAGCCAAAATACACTTAAAGAATTGTTCAACATCCTTAGTAATCAGGGAAATAAAAATCAAAATGACTCTGAGATACTATTTTACACCTGTCAGAATGGCTAAGATCAAAAACACTGATGACAGCTTATGTTGGAGAGGATTCGGGGCAAGGGAAACACTCCTCCACTGTTTGTGGGAATGCAAACTTGTACAGCCACTTTGGAAATCAGTATGGCAGTTTCTCAGAAAATTGGGAATCAATCTACCTCAAGACCACCTAAACAATCTTGGGCATAAACCCAAAGAATGCTCAATTATATGAAAAGGATACTTGCTCAAATATGTTCATAGCAGCATTATTCAAAGTAGTCAGGGCCTACAACAGCTTCTCAGTTTTAACAGGTCCCATTGATTGATTGTTTCTCTCAGTGTCTCTGCTACTGGTGTTATATTTAGAAAGTGCTCTCTGGTGCCAATGTGTTCAAGACTACTTCCTACTTTCTCTTCTATCAGGTTCAGAGTAACTGGATTTATGTTGAGGTCTTTGATCCACTTGGACTTAAGTTTTGTGAACGGTGACAGATATAGATCTACTTGCAGCCTTCTACACATCCAGTTATGCCAGCACCATTTGTTGAAGATGCTTTCTTTTTTCCATTGTACATTTTTGGCTTCTTTGTCAAAAATTATATGTTCATAGGTGTGCAGGTTAATGTCAGGGTCTTCAATTCGATTCCATTGGTCCACATGTCGGTTTTTATGCCAGTACCAAGCTGTTTTCTATTACGGTAGCTCTATAGTAGAGCTTGAGGTTGGGGATTGCGATGCCTCCAGAGGTTGTTTGATTGTACAGGATTCTTTTGGCTATCCTGGGTTTTTTGTTTTTCCATATGAAGTTGAGTTTTATTCTTTCCAGGTCTGTGAAGAATTGTGTTGATAATTTGATGGGGATTGTGTTGAATCTGTAGATTGCTTTTGGTAAGATCACCATTTTTACTATGTTAACCCTCCTATCCATGGGCATGAGAGATCTTTCCATTTTCTGACATCTTCTTCAATTTCTTTTTTCAGGGACTTAAAGTTCTTGGCACATAGGTCCTTCACATGCTTAGTTAGAGTAACCTCAAGGTATTTTATATCATTTGTGGCTATTGTAAAGGGTGATGTATCTCTGATTTCCTTCTCAGCCTGTTTGTCTATTGTATATAGTACAGCTACTAATTTTTTTTGAGTTGATCTGGTATCCTGCTATGTTGCTGAAGGTGTTTATAAGCTGTATCAGTTCCTTGGTTGAATTTTGGGGGTCACTCATGTATACTATCATGTCATCTGCAAATAGGGAAAGCTTGACTTCTTCCTTTCCAATTTGTATCCCCTTAATCTCCTTATGTTGTCTTATTGCTCTGACTAGAACTTCAAGTACTATATTGAATAAGGACATGATCAACAAGACAAAGCGACAGCCTACTTAATGGGAAAAGGTCTTCACCAACCCCACATCTGACAAAGGGCTGATATCCAGAATATATAAAGAACTCAAGAAATTAGACTTCAAAATGCCCAACAGTCCAATTAAGAAATGGACTATAGAACTAAGCAGAGAATTCTCAACAGAGGAACTTCAAATGACTGAAAGACATTTAAGGAATTGCTCAACATCCCTAATTATCTGGGAAATGCCAATCAAAATGACTCTGAGATACCACCTTATACCTGTCAGAATGGCTAAGATCAAAAACACAGAAGACAGCTTATGCTGGAGAGGATGTGGAGCAAGGGGAATTGCCAGTGGGAATGCAAGCTTGTACAGCCACTTTGGAAATCAATATGGCGCTTCCTTAGAAAATTGGGAATCCATCTCCCCCAAGACCCAGCTGTAGCACTCTTGGGCATATACCCAAGGAATGCTCATTCATACCACAAGGGCATTTGCTCAGCTATGTTCATATCAGCATTGTTTGTAATAGCCAGAACCTGGAAACAACCTAGATGCCCTTCAACTGAAGAATGGATAAAGAAAATGTGGTACATATACACAATGGAGTACTACTCAGCAGAGAAAAACAATGACATCATGAGGTTTGCAGGCAAATGGATGGATCTAAAAAAAAATCATCCTGAGTGAGGTAACCCAGACTCAGAAGGACAAACATGGCATGTACTCACTCATAGTAGGATACTAGATGTAAAACAAAGATGACTAGACTGCTACACAACTCCAGGGAGGCTACCTAGAAAACAGGACCTTAGGAAAGACACGGGGATCACCCAATGACAGAGAAATGGATGAGATCTACATGAACAACCTGGACGAGAGTGGTGGTAATGAAGGGCAAGGTTTGAGGGAAAGAAAGCTTAGGGGAGCAGGAGATCCCAGCTGGATCAAGAACAGAAAGGGAGAACAAGGAATAACAGACCATGATAAATGAAGACCACATGAGAACAGGAATAGGCAGAGTGCTTGAGAGGTCCCCAGAAATCCACAATGATACTTCCTCTGTAGACTGCTGGCAATGGTCGAGAGAAAGCCTGATCTGACCTAGTCTGGTGATCAGATGGCTAAACACCCTAACTGTCGTGCTGGAACTCTCATCTATTAACTGATGGAAGTGGATTCAGAGGTCCTCAGCCAGGCCCCAGGTGGAGTTCCAGGAGTCCAACTGTCAAGAAAGAGGAGGGGCTGTAAGAGTGTGAATTGTTGAGAAGAAGATTGGAAAGCACAGGGACAAATAGCCAAACAAATGGAAACACATGAATTATAAACCTAATGCTGTGGAGCCCCCAGCTGGAGCAGGCCCTCTGGATAAGTGAGACAATTGAACAGCTTGAACTGTTGGGGAGGCACCCAGGCAGTGGGACCAGGACCTGTCCTTAGTGCATGAGCTGGCTGTTTGGAACCTTGGGCTTACACAGGGACACTTTGCTCAGTCTGGAAGGAGGTGACTGGAGCTGCCTGTACTGAATCCACCAGGTTTAAATGAATCCCCAGGGGAGTCTTGGCCCTGGAGGAGACGGGAATGGAGGAGAGGGGCTGAGGGAAATGTGGGGGCGGGGGCGGGAGGGGGGAGGACAGGGGAACCCATGGCTGATGTGTAAAATTAAAACACAAATATAATAAATTAAAAAAATTAGCCAGGGCCTGGAAACAACCTAGATGCCCCTCACCTGAAGAAAGATTAAGGAAAATGTGGTACATTTATGCAGTAGAGTATTACTCAGCTGTAGAAAACAACGACCTCATGAAATTTGCAGATGAATGGATGGAGCTAGAAAAACTCTGAGTGAGGTAACCCATACCCAGAAAGACAAACATGGTATGTACTCACTCATAAGTGGATACTAAGAGTAAAGTATAGGATAACCAACCTACATTCCACAGCCCCAGATAGCAAGGAGGACCCAAAGAGGCATGCATGGATTTCCCTGGGAAGGGGAAATAGAAGAGATCTCCTGGGTAAACAGGGGATGGGGTAGGGGAATGGAGTGCTGGGAGCATGAGGGAGGGGGTTGCATGGGCTGGTGTGAGAGGCAAATTGGAGGTGGGATGGAGTGGGAGAGTAACAAAAGAGACATCTTCATAGGGGGGCCATTTCAGAGTTAGGGAGAAACCTAGTGCCAGGGAAAACCCCAGGAATCTACAAGGACAACCCCAGCCAAGACTTCTAGCAATAGTGGAGAGGGTGCCTGAACTGGCCTTCCCTCATAATCAGATTGGTGACTACCTTAATTGTCATCAAAGAGTCTTCATCCTGTAACTGATGGAAGCAAATGCAGAGATCCACAGCCAAGCACTGTGCTGAGCTCTGGGAGTCCTGCTGAAGAAAGAGAAGAAGGACTATATGAGCCTGAAGGGTCAAGGTCATGATGGAGGAACCCACAGAGACAGCTGATGTGAACTCCTGAGAGCTCAGGAACTCTGGACCTACATCTAGGGAGCCTGCATGGGACTGACCTAGGCCCTGTGCATGTGTGTGACAGCTGTAGCTTGGTCTGTTTGTAAGGCTCCTAGCAGTGAGATCAGGACCTGTCCCTGGCACTTAGCTGGCTTTTGGGAACCTGTTCCTCATGCTGAATTACCTTGCCCAGCCCTGTTGCAGGGGGAGAAGCTCAGTCCTGCCTCAACTTGATGTGTCATGCTTTGTTCAAGACCACGGGGAAGGAGGGGAAACTGTGGTCTGTATGTAAAATAATTTTTTTTTAAAGTTAGTAAGTAAGAAATTATTCTATTTTAGTTAAATATTAAGTAAACAGTGTAATGGGTTATTGTCTTTGTTATTTTCTGATTTACTCTGGGCTAGCACTGTTGCTTATATTCGGGGCTAAGGGATTGATTAGGTGAAATCAGGGCCCTTTCTAGCTGAATGCAGACTATCAGCTTCCTCAGATTTCAGCTACATAAGAAGGAGCTGAATTCTTCCTAAGGTCAAGGTTGGAAGCTGTCCCAGAAGACAAACAGGACAGAAGAAGCTGACCTCAGGACACACTGATCAGGGAGGTTAATCTCATCTTACTTCTGGGTAGAGTTCTGCTCTAAAACTCTATTTTCTGTAATGGGAGAGAAAAATAGGTTAAGTCTCATCTCATCATGTCATACATCTCACAAGCTACAACTTCAAGGATTCCAGTAAGAAAATGGGTCCAGAATGGTTAGTCCAGTGCCTGGTCACAGTGTGTTCTCAGTGTACATTAGCACCTGTCACCAACTCTGTCAATACGGCCATAAGGCAGAATGAGAAAATGGTTGGGTCCTGCAGCGAGAGTAAACCGGGTCCTAAATCCAACTTTTCTGGCCAATTCTGAACTCAGTAACATTGCACATACACAATAATTCAAAAGTAGAAATACTCTTTAATTTATAAATATATCCACGTTTCTTAGGAAACTCAACAAAACAACCTCTCCCTGTGTGGATTTCCCTGTTGCTTTCTCAGGCATCTCTCTTTAATACTGAACCATGCTTGGGATTCCAGAACTGGGGTTTCTCCTCACAGTGATCAGCACGCACAGCTCTTTGTCTTTACTTGCACAAATAACTTAGGGTCTGAAGGTGTAGCTCAGGGGTAAAGAGGTTTTTGTAGCATGCAGGAAGCCCCCAGTGCCACATACACCTGTAATTGCAACACTCTCTGGAGGTAGAAGCAGAAGGATCAGATGTTCAAGATCATCCACAGTGAGTTCCAGGCCAGGGTGGGCTGCAGGAGACCCTGTCCCAGGAAAAACAAAAACAAAAACAACAACATTCAGTTTGATTGTACTTGGAGACCATCACCACATTCAAGACCTAAATACTCTCATCAGCCCCAGGCCTGACACACCTTCATAACAGTGGTATAGTCTCAGTTCTCAGAGAACAAAACATCATGCCCCAGAACAGGAGCATCCTTTCTCACAAACACATTGGGAGGTGACCTTTGAGGTCTGTTCTGAAAGAAGAGAATTCACCACCTCTGTCAAGGCCCAGCAGAAACAAGACATGAACAGAGAACCCCAGTAACCATCTGGGGGGGGGGGTAAAACCAAAACTGTAACTAGAAGAAGAGAGTGGCCCTCAATAAAGTCTGAGAGGTGAACTGAGGCTGGGTCCTAACTTCAAGCAGGCTGCCTGGCCCAGAGCATTCTTATGACTTCTTGACTGGAAAGAAGCAGCTGGAGCCGTGTGGAATGTCAGAGCTCTAGTCTTTATCTGAACTTTCAGGATGGTAAGGTTGATGCAATTGTAGCAGGAATTTATTGTCTGAGGCAGATGGTTGCTGTCATTGTTGGATGAAATGATGGAAACTGCAGAGAACTTCACTGAGGCCTGGAGCAGACAGGCCTCAAAGCCCCTCACCCTCGGCACTAGAGCTTTTGCCCAGCAACAGCATAGTCAACTCCAGCTCGGGGAGTTTAGCTAGGATCTAGTGGTCAGTTTGGCAAGAGCAAATTAGGGATCACTGGGAAGGGAGGAGGAGGCAGATCTTTGTGAGTTTGAAGCTAGCCTAGTCTATATAGGGAATAAGTTAGCTGGGTCTAGCTAGAAACCTTGATCAAGTAAGACCTTATTTAGATAGATACTAGAAAGAAAGAAAGAAAGAAAGAAAGAAAGAAAGAAGGAAAGAAAGAAAGAAAGAAAGAAAGGAAGAAAGAAAGGAAGGAAGGAAGGAAGGAAGGAAGGAAGATAGATAGATAGATAGATAGATAGATAGATAGATAGATAGGGTGGGTGGATGGACAGACAGATAGATAGATAGGAAGGGAGAGTGGGAGGAAGAAGGGAGGGAGAGAGGAATTGTTCCATCCCTAGTAGAGAAACAGGATAAAATAAAAAAAGATTTTGAGTTTAAAGCTCTCTACTTTTAAACTAAATTTCTTTTTTTAAGTTTGTAAAATTTATTATATTAATATCAGTGGGGAGAGCTATATGTACATGTACTATGTGCATGGATGAGCCCACGGGCACCAAGTGAGGGCCATGGATCCTCTGGAACTGGAGATACATGGGATGAGTTGTCCTGTGGGTGCTGAGAACTTAATCTAGGTCTTCTACGAGGGCAGGAAGTACTCCCAACCATGGAGCCATCTCTCTGGCCTTGATGTCCCACACTTACGTATCATCTGAGCATTTGAGAAGACTCACAAACATACTAATATATGTTAAATGGGGGCTTTAGTTTTTTATTATTTTCAAAGTGGATACACAAGTGTGCATTTGTGCTGGGGTGTACACACATGAAGGCCAGAAGAGGGTATCTGGTGTTCTCTTCTGTTTCCCTACCTGTCCCTTTGAGTCAGGATCGCCCTGATCTGGACCTCATGTTTTCCCAGTCCACTGGAAGCCAGAAGACCACCATTCCCCTTTGTCACCCTGTTCCCATTTCAGGGCTGGGAATCAGGTGTTCTTGGGGTGGTGTCTTCTTATGTGGGGGTGGGATGCTCAGTCTGGCCTTCATGATAAGGCAGCGAGTACGTCTAATTGCTGAGCCACCTCTCAAGCCCTGTCACCCATTTCTTTCTAACATGGTAGTAGAAAATGAAAAGTGCTATGCAGTCCTTCCTTACTGTATTAGTACTGGACAGTGCTGGTCAGAAGGTCAGAGCAATTATGCGGTTCTCTCCTGGGGAGTGTGGGAATGCCCAATGATAAAGCAGAATGAGGAATTTCCAGTGTTTAACTTAGACTCTGCTTGTTTTAGTGTGTGCTTGGCTGGTTGTTTTGTTTATTTGTTTGAAGGTGAGCTTTCATGTAATCCAGGAATCTCAAGTCTCTATAGCTGAGGCTGGTATTAGATTCTCCATTAGCTCTAGTTCTGGAGTACCAGACTTCAGGTTTGTTGTTTCTGCTGTATGTTTTACTTTAATTTTTTAATATTTCAGTATAGATAGATTAGCATAATATTTCCTGTTATTTATTTATTTATGTATACTACTGACATGTATTCCCACCTCATTTATTTATTTTTTGATTTTATTTTTTTGAGACAGGGTCTTGCTATACAGACCAGGCTGACATTATATTAGCAACTAGAATTTCACTCAAGTGCTGGAATTTCAGACCCTACTAAACATTCAAACTTAAGGAACCAATCTTAGGACTTTTAGTAAGGAACCTGGCTCAGGTAACAATATCATGCCAGTTTCTTCATTTTGATCAAACTATTATAGTTTGTACCCTGCTGGCATGGAGGGAATTAGATAATTATAGAGATACTTTGGATTTGCTACAGATCCAAATTCTTTCAGCATTAAAAGTTAAACAATAGCAACAAGGAAATAAACAATCCAAGAAGTCTCATCTTCCCAGGCTACTGAAAAGCAATTAGCTTCTATTAGGCTGCCCTGCCCAGAGAGTTCTTGTGACACCTTGACTGGAGAGAAGCAGCTAGAAGGGTGTGAAATGTCAGATTTCACAGTCTTTATCTGACCTTCCAGGATGGTGAGGCTGCTGCATGCGTGTCAGGAACTTTTAGCCTGAGGAGGATGGTTGCCATCATTGTTGGAAGGAACATTGAAAACTGCAGAGATCTTCACTGAGGCCTGGAGCAGACAGGCCTGGAAGCCCCTCACCCTCTGCACTGGAGCCTTCCTTCCAGTGTAGGTAGAGATTTTCTGCATTTTGGCTTCCCAAATAACCTACATGGAGGCTTAATACAAATTATAAATACTCAGCTGATAGCTCAGGCTTATTACTAACTCTTCCACTTAAATTAACCCATATCTCTTATGTATTTTTACCATGTGACTTGGTACCTTTTCTCAGTATGACATGCCCATTTTATTTCTCTGTATCTCTTGGAGACTCTCTTAACTCTACATTATTTCATCTCAGCATCCTTAGTTTGGTCACCCCACAGATACTTCCTGCCTGGCTACTGGCCAATCAACATTTTATTAGACCAATTTGAGTAACAAAACTTTATAGTCTACAAGAGAATTATTCCACAACATTCCACCACAGTTCTGTCAATACCAGGTCAGGAGTGTTTGGCTAAATTCTATGGTAAACTTTACCATAACCAAATTGCTCCAGCCCAGGAGGGGGTGCTGGTGTAGAAATCTATTATAGAACAAACACATGAAACAGTCTTCCTAGAGCAGCCCAGTCACTTTTCCTTTTTACTGAAGAGTTTAATGTCAAGTTCAGCTCACAACTGAGCAGTGACATCAGTATGTCATAGATGGCAGGAGGGAGACACAGGGATGATCATAGCAATCATGTTTGTAACAGCACATGTTGGTAGCATGCTAAATGTCTACCAGTGGGAAACTAAGCAAGTAAATGATATAAATAATGAACCTGATTGATCAACCCAGTGTAGAATACTCTCAGTCACAATGCTACTGAGAAAAATCAAGGTGTAGATTCATGCCTACAGTAGGCTTCTACGTGTGCAAATGAAAGGGAAAAATCAGTAGCCATCTTGAGAGATGCTTCCCCCTCCCCTCCTCCAAAGATATTTGCTGATCAACAGTTTCAGAGGTGACCAGAAGTTGAACTTGGAAGGCTGGGACAATAAATCTATGTATCCTGGACTTGGCAAAACAAGATATGGAGAGTAATGGGCTCAACTGACCAGAAGTTGAACTCAGGGGAGAGTAGGACTGGAACAATAAATCTGAATGTATATATCCTGGGATCAACAAAAGCAACACATAGGGAGTAAAAATTTATGTCTCTGTAGAAACCCTGAATCCTGTTAGCCATCAGTAACCTCATGCTTATAGTTCAGCCAGTAACTTCATAGAACTAACTCACATCTAACCCCCTCGTCCAATCCCAAGCTGCATGTAAACATTTCCTATATAAACCCCTGAAAGTGAGTGCTCAGGGCCACCCACTGTATCGGATCATGGACACAGACCAAGCTTTCTTGTTTTTTTATTAAAAAACTCTATGTGCTTGCATCAGATATTGGCTCTGTGGTGGTCTTGCTTGGGGGTCTTGCAAATTGGGCACAAGACACACAATGTCAGGAAACAGTAATGTGTGGAAACATTTTTGTTTGGACTCAAAGTGAGCAGGATCGAATGGGAATAGTTTGGAAAGGGAGTCATGACTTCACACATGTTCAATGTGGCTTGACTGCTCTCCTACATAGATGTGTACATATAGATTTAGTGAAATTAATTAATGCTAAACATTAAAACAACTCTAGTAGTTTGAAATGTACAAGCTTTCTATTTGTCAAGGGTTTTGTTCACTGTATTGGGGTGATTTGGTCACCCTTTCCTTGCCGAAAGAACACACAACTAGCTCAGATCCCAGACAGATGGGCCATTTTCCTGGGAAACAATGCCCATTTTCTTTCCTGAGTGTTGATTCCATTAGCTCTGCCTTTTAACTTTAAAGAGCTGTTAGGAATTCACTTGGAGGACCATGATTCTAAAAGTGGGGATGGGAAGTCAAGGACACACAACACAAATGCAAGGTCCCATGTTCCACCTCACACCAATGGAGGCACACATTTTAGGGAATGATCACAGTTTGCCCAGGCTGGTCTCAAACTCACTGCAGCTCTGCCACAGATTCCGCAGTACAGGGATTAAAGGCATAAATCATCACTTTCTGACTTGTCAGTTTCTTTTTTGAGAGATGATTTCATCACTCAGGTTAGCCTAGAATTTGTTCCATAGTTCAGTCTAGTCTCTAATTTGGGATTTTTCTGTCTTCACCTGCCAAGCTCCAGGATTAGAGGCATGTGCAATCATAGTAAGTGTTTGAACGGGACTCTCTTCTGCTGCTTCTGCTGCCTCTGAGTCAGAGACTCATTGGCACAGTCAATCCTCCTCCCAACAGGGCAGCCAGAGTTTCCTCTTTTATTCTGTGAGGCATTACCAACAGAAATGGACGCTCCTCCTCACCATCTTGCCGTTCTTCCCTCTCTGTGTAGGGTCTTTGGAGGATGCATTTATAGTCAAGGTCAGTAAGAATGCCAATCTGCCCTGCAGCTACATTCTACCTACCCCTGGGACACCAGTACCTGTGTGCTGGGACAAGGGACTTTGTCACTTGTCACAGTTGTCAATTGGGTTCTCAGCACTGATGAAAGAAATATGACATATCAGAAATCCAGAAGATACCAGCTAAAGGGGAATTTCTACAAAGGAGATGTGTCCCTGACCATAGAGAATGTGTCTCTAGATGACCATGGGACCTACTGCTGCAGGGTAGAATTTTCTGGTCTAGGGAATGATCAAATATTAGACCTGGAATTAGTCATCACAACAAGTGAGTAGACCTTTCCATGTCCTCTTTGTCTGTAAGAATCACCCATGGGTCATGATAACATAATAAACATATGGATTATTATCACCTCTGACTTCCCTAGCTGCAGTCCTGGGGTGGGATGGGAAGAACTGGGATGAAGAGGCCTCACCTGTGAAGGCCAGCGATGTACCTTCCAAGTGTTTTCATACTCAAGGATGTAGTCTAGAGAAGGGGAGGAAAAGCTTAGACCAGAGGTTCAAGAACCCGCCTGATCCTTAGGTCACATGGAGAGTGTCATAAGAACAAGTGCTCAGGCTCCACCCTACAAACAGGAACATCAGCATCACTGCTGTTTCAGTCTGAATTCTCATTTTACACAGCTCCTCCCCAGGTGCAGCCAGCACTGGGAACCCCTGGCTTGAACAAGTTTGTGGTGGGTGTGTATGCGTGCATGTACTCTTGTTTAAGATTATAGTACATGGACTAGTATAGTAATGTATCAGAGGAGTAGATTGCTGACCTTGCATGCAACAGACTGGGATTAAAGGTATATACCACATTGCCTGTCCAACCAAACCCTTTTGATAATAGTGTGATGAGGAAAAGATACTATGTGTTAGGATTCCTTGTAGGTAGACTTTTCTATCCCACCAGCTGCTCCCCAAATAACCACACAGAGACTTAATATTAGTAATAAATGATCAGCCATGAGCTTAGGCTTGTTTCTAGCTAGCTCTTATATCTTTTTTTTCATTTTTTGATGTTGTTTTTAATTTTCATGAAACAGATCAAGCAGAGGCATACTGATATAAAAGAGGCTAATGTATCTTTTGTTTTGTATTTTTACCTGTTCAGTAATTTTAGTTTACTGACAGTAGTTATACTTTTTTTTTAAATATGGATGTTTGTGTTTTAATTTTACATATCAGCCATGGTTTCCCCTGTCCTCCCCACTCCCGCCCCTGCCTCACCTTCCCCCCAGCCCCTCCCCCTCATTCCCATCTCCTCCAGGGAAAAGACTCCCTTGGGGATTCAGCTCAACCTGGTGGATTCAGTACAGGCAGCTCCAGTCCCCTCCTTCCAGGCTGAGCAAAGTGTCCCTGTGTAAGCCCAAGGTTCCAAACAGCCAGCTCATGCACTAAGGACAGGTCCAGGTCCCACTGCCTGGATGCCTCCCAAACAGTTCAAGCTATTCAATTGTCTCACTTATTCAGAGGGCCTGATCCAACTGGGGGGTCCACAGCTTTTGGTTCATAATTCATGTGTTTCCATTTGTTTGGCTATTTGTCCCTGTGCTTTTCCAATCTTGGTCTCAACAATTCACACTCTTACAGTCCCTCCTCTTTCTCGACAATTGGACTCCTGGAGCTCCACCTGGGGCCTGGCTGAGGATCTCTGCATCCACTTCCATCAGTTATTGGATGAGAGTTCTAGCACGACAGTTAGGGTGCTTGGCCATCTGATCACCAGACTAGGTCAGTTTGGGCTTTCTCTCGACCATTGCCAGTAGTCTACAGGGGAGGTATCATTGCAGATTTCTGGGGACCTCTCTAGCACTTTGCTTCTTCCTGTTCTCATGTGGTCTTCATTTATCATGGTCTGTTATTCCTTGTTCTCCCTTTCTGTTCTTGATCCAGCTGGGATCTCCTGCTCCCCTAAGCTTTTTTTCCCTCAAACTTTGCCCTTCATTACCACCACTCTCATCCAGGTTGTTCATGTAGATCTCATCCATTTCTCTGTCATTGGACAATCCCTGTGTTTTTCTTAGGGTCCTGTTTTCTAGGTAGCCTCCCTGGAGTTGTGTAGCAGTCTAGTCATCTTTGTTTTATATCTAGTATCCTCCTGTGAGTGAGTACATACCATGTTTGTCTTTCTGAGTCTGGGTTACCTCACTCAGGATGATTTTTTTCTAGATCCATCCATTTGCCTGCAAACCTCATGATGTCATTGTTTTGCTTTGCTGAGTAGTACTCTATTATGTATATGTACCACATTTTCTTTATCCATTCTTCAGTTGAAGGGCATCTAGGTTGTTTCCAGGTTCTGGCTATTACAAACAATGTTGATATGAACATCTTAATTTAACCCATTACTATTAATCTATGTGCCACCGTACATACTTCCCACCTTGTTCATTCTGCATCTCATGGCATCTCTTCAACCCTCCCACCCCCTTCTCAGAATCCTCCTAGTCTGGCTTTCCTGCACAATCTCTTCCTGCCCAGCTGTAGACCAGTCATCTCTTTATTAACCAATGAGAGTAATACATATTTACAGTGTACAAAGATTGCTCCACAGGAATTCCTCATTGGTCCTTTACCTTCTCTGGGTCTCTGACTTCTATCCTTCCCAGGGTGATCACACAAACCTTTGGGTTTCCTGTTTCAGAAAAATGCTCTGCTGCCTTAAAAATAATTTTGAATATCCACATGATACACCACATAAAATGTGATCATTTGATTTAAAACACTAGTCAGTGATCCCTGTCTTATTGTTGTGGGAATCTTCCTGGAGTAATCACTTTAGCTCAATGAAGATGGAAAACAGGAGACAGCACGGAAGACCCAAAACCTGGATGGCTCCCATAAGGCTCCCATGCTGGCTTCAGTTGGTGTTCTCATTTTTTTTACTTTTCTTTTACTGAAAATAGTCTTTTCCATACAATCAATTCTGAGTACTGTTTCTCTCCCCCAACTCCTCCTAGATCCTCCCCATTTGTCCTCCTATCCAAATCCATACCATTTCTCTCTCTCATTAGAAAACAACCAGGCATTTAAAGAATAATAATAAAATAGTGCAAATTGGGCAAGCAAATAAGCAAGAGTTTACACAAGCATATGTGATAGTCAGCAGGTTGTCAAGGTCAACGACCCAATGCTTCAGCTATTTCTCCAGATCACTCTGTTGTAGGTAACAGATGAAGTCATTCTTGGCAAAAAGTTAGTACAAACTGTACTTTAGGTAAATCAGTCAATAAATCAATAAATCAGTATTGAATTTGGTCCTTTCTATCATATCTTATATCATTATTTAAATTTTTAAAATTTATTACACTTTAATGATTTAGTGTACATGTGCATTCATGGTTGTGTGTGTGCATGGATGTGTGTGTGTGTGTACATGCAGATGTGTGTGTGTGTGTGTGTGTGTGTGTGTGTGTGTGTGTGTATGTGGGGGGGATTTTTTGTGTATGTGTGTGTACAGTTGCCATGGAGGGTATGTGGAGATAAGAAGACAACTAGGGAGAGCCAGCACTCAGGAGGCAGAAAACTGATATAGAAATTAATATCCCTTTGCAAATTGGCTCTTGTCAACAATCCAGCTGGCAATGAAGATACCAATACCATAACTTTTGTTAACTCTTTAAAAAACCAAACATTTCATTGATTTTGACCAATTGATTCACTATGAAAGAGCTTCTTCTTTATGAATAAATTAAATATAAAAATGACCTGGATACAATTATAAATTTGGAACTCTGAATGAAACCAGTGATAGTCCCAAACCCGGTCACTCCTGGAACAGGACTTCCCTCAGGCAGAGAGCCTGGGTCCCGCTCCCCCCTTTCCCCTTCATTTCTGCATTGTCTCCTTCCAGCACCTAATTCAGAGTCCAGTGAGTGAGGACAGGACACTGAGCACCAAGTCAGACTGCAGTGGAAACAGCACTAATGAACTCAGTCCTTGTCCACTATTTTCTCCCCTGATGTCTGCCTGGTCCATTCTCACCATGGCAACCTCTCCTGACATGGAACACCCATCCCTATCCTAAGATCACCATATAACAGTGCATCATGTTTCATATTTCATGAGCCATTCAAAAGCATGCACACCTTTAGGCTCCTTTCTGTTTATCTGCCAGAGAAATTAAAACCTGCAGTTCCCATGACTTAAGCCCTTTTGGAGAAGGTGAGGAAAAGAACATTTTGAGTTACAAAAAAAAACCAACAAAACACCATAACCATGAAGTACTTCTAAATTAAGTCTTGCCACACACATGTACACACTTTTAGTTTTTTTCTTTTTCTATTTTTAAATCCTATTCCTCTCTTCATGATGCTTTTAATAACTAA
The DNA here is from genome assembly GCF_903995425.1 of Onychomys torridus. NCBI lineage: Eukaryota > Metazoa > Chordata > Mammalia > Rodentia > Cricetidae > Onychomys > Onychomys torridus. Next base: position 34,806,374 of record NC_050450.1, on the reverse strand, counting down.
GGTTAGTTATTTCCTGCATTACCAATAATTGTCTCTTATGACACAAGACTTATGGGGTCTAAAGAACACAAGAAATTCTTAAGTGTTCGTATTTGAGAGAACTCCCCAGTGTGTGGGAAGACTGAGCACCTTATTCACAATGACTATGCATATGAACAGCTAGAGGGCTATACTCTTCTACTATTTCTGGCAATTGGGAACACCAGAAGAATTGACACAGAAAATGACCCTGAGCTTAAAGGGTGTCCAGCATGGTGGTACTCCATTACTTTCATCTACAGTCTTGGAATGATGTCATCTTAGAGGGCAACTGAGAGTCATTCCTGGGATGAAGATTGTCTTCGATAATGTAGACTATGTCTTCACCTTGGGATTTCACTGTGCTTTCAAAAGCTTTCTTTTTATAATCATGGAAGACAAATGAACCACAGCGAGAGTTGCTGAAAAAGAGTAAGAAGGTCACTTATCAGGTCTGAGCATAGTATTCATTTATGATTCAGCAAGACTGGGTATTCAGGACTGCAGGAACCCCATCCACAAAAACTAAATAGGGAATGAATAGCACTACATAGGGATCTGATAGTAGAGTCGTAGACACATTTGCTTAATAAACACCAGACAATCTAAGAAATATTAAAACAAGAACAGTTCATATTGACATCAATCTGGATACTCATGTAATAGAACACAAAAGTGGAATGTCTAAAAAGACAGATACCTAACATCACACCAACAATAGCAACAACAACACCTCCCACTACAATAATAAATAAATTCTTGTTTTTAAAAAAGAAATGGTTTTGAAATCTGCATAGCATCTGTATACTCTAACACTAAAACAGATGGGGAAATATGTAAAGCATCAAAGCAGGGCCTTTCCACAGGGGCTGGTGATCAGGAATCAGCTGCAAAGTCTACAGTACAGCGAGCATTCACATACATCACATGAACAAAAACATCAGGCATGGTAGGGAAAGGAACTAATTTGGGGAGAGAGCTGCCAGTGTCTGTGGTCCATACTTTCCCATCATCTGGGGGAGGGGCTTTGACTCTGGTAGTCACAGTGGACTGCTGTGTGAGCTTCCTACAGCTCATGGAGCAACAAATCAGAGAAGAAAACAGACTGACTAACTCATGGCTAATTTTTGACAGAGTGGAGTTTTGTCTTTTACAGAAAGGCCATCTCTACTACTGAAATATAGAGCCAATGGCCATCTCTACTACTGAAATGTAGAGCCAATGGCCACCTCTACTACTGAAATATAGAGCCAGTGGCCATCTCTACTACTGAAATATAGAGCCAATGGCCATCTCTATTACTGAAATGTAGAACCAGTCAGCAACATGAAGAACACCTGAGAAGAGAATTACAAAGAAGATGGGACAAAGTTTTTCTTTTGGTGGCTCAATATCACATGAATAAGTATGGAAACAACTTAGGGTCAGAAAGCTCAGAGGAGCCAATGTGACAACTGACAGAAAATGGTCTTTGGCTTTTTTGTTATTTTTTTGTTTTGTTTTTCTTCATTTTTGTATTGTTGTGGGTTTTATTTGTTTTTTTCTTTCTTTCTTTGAAAGAAAAAGAGAACTTATGTTGGGAGTGTTGTGAAGTGGTGTGATCCAAGAGAAGTTCGTGGGTAGGAAAGAACATGACCAAAACATGTAATATGAAAAACACTTTAATTAAGAATAAGTAAATAAAAAAGAAGGGGAAGGAATAAGAGAAAGGGGAGAAAAGGAAAAGAAAGAAAGGAACAAAAGAAATCCACACGACTGCAAGTTCCAAAGCAATGGACACAAGCCAAGGCAACTTACATCTCTGGCTTCCTCTTCTTTCTCATGTGTCTGCACTCTGAAATGGAGTTGGGGGAGTTAGGAGGAGTTGAAAGGAAAATTGAACATGTCATCAAAAACATTCATGATATTTTCTTCTAATCAGGGTGTTGTTTCTGTTTTTAATTGAACCGTTCCCCAGTAACCATGGGAGGTTCATTCATTCCTGTATCCCACAGGAAGTTTCTTCTAAGCATTTCTGATTTGATGCCTTCACCCAGGTAGCATTCCTAATGTACTAGAATGGCATTGGTACATTCTTCCACTGAAAGAAATGGAGTTTAGGGTTTTAAATTGGCTGCTGGAGAATAAGCTAAACAGGGACTCTTCAAGTGACCTGAGACACAAGGTCCTGTTAATGGTTTCTTCTATCGAGGACCCTTTAAAAAAATGTCACTAGGCACTATACTGACCTTGGCTGCTCCCATAATATTACTCAGGAAGTGTGTACCACTTATTTCTCACTTTCCACTTCCTGTCAAAGACTCCCAGTAGCCACCCTCCCTCAGGGAGAAAAAACAACTTCAGGCTAAGAAAGTGAGCATATCTGTAGTATTTTATGCAACTTACATTTATCTCTTTTAGGCATTATCTTACTATTCTAGTCTAAGCTATGACCTGTGATCCTTCTGTATGAAACATCCAAATGGTTGACACATGTATTCTTCTTCCCAGGTTTCTACCCAGTCATGTTAAACAGGTCAGTCACAAGCTCATGTGTGGCATCTTGAAAAAAATCAATGGCTGACATTCTTACACAGGGAATGAACTACACAGACAGAAATACCTTGCACATTCCCACAAGCCCTGCAGGAAAGGGCCATGCAGGCCTGAGTGCCACCATCAAAGAATTCTGTTCAAGTGTTAGTCACGCAGTTTTCCCTCCAATGTCTTATTTGCCTCTTCTATTAAATTTATTCCAGAACATTCAATAGTTCATCATCATGGGGACAAAACCAGATCTGCAGGCTAGGAGAGAACACACTAAGCATCTCATAATGCTCTCTTGCCTACCAAACTCAACCCTGTGCAACAAACTCTTGTTTCATAATATTTAATTTCTCTTTCTTTAAAAATGTATTCTCGGGGCTGGAGAGATGGCTTCAAGGTTAAGAGCACCGATTGTTCTTCCAGAGGTCCTGAGTTCAATTCCCAGAACCCACATGGTAGCTCACAACATCTGTAATGAGATCTGGCACCTTCTTCTGTATACATAATAAATAAATAAATATTAAAAAAATTATTCTTTCTGTGTGTCTCTCTGTCTCTGTCTCTCTCTGTGTGCAAGCATATTCATGCACCCTTGTGTGTCTGTGTGAATATGTACTCTAGAGACAAAGTGTCTGCTAAATCTAGAGGCATCCCATGGGGATGTAGTTACAGGCCATTGTGAGACACACACCCAGGAGGTGGGATGGATCTCACATTCTCTGTAAGAGCACTCATGCTCCTAAGGGCTGAACCATCTCTTCAGCCCCAAATTAAATTTCTTTATGGTTAATGTAAATTTAATTTTTCTCTTGAGGTAGCCAACAACTGAGACATAAAAAATTAGAACATTGAAATATAGAAGCAGAAGGCTAAGAAGTTCAATACTGGCCTCAGTTACACTGTAAGTTCAATGCTAGCCTAGGATATATAAGACAGACGACTGTATCAAACACTCCAAAGGAAACAAATCAAACAAGCAATGGTACTTAGGAAAAGAAACACCAGTATTTAAGCTTTACAAGTTATATGAAACAGGAATCTTGATGATACTGTAACAGTGCTCACTGACCATGCCTCAAGTGTTAGAAACAATCTCAGTGCACAGTAGGTCCTAACACAGTAGTCCCAGAGGGGACTACTATATGTATCTCGAATTGGGGAACACAAGGAATCATGTGAAATCTGAACCCCATGGCATGTAGAGTTACTTGAAGGCAGTCAGAGTGTCTGGGAAACACAGATGAAACATACTGTCTTCTAGCAAAGGGCTAAATAAGACAGAGGAAGTGCCATCTTGAGTAAAATGTGGGAAGACTCCATTTGGCAAGAAGAGCTGTGGAGTAAGCATTTTCCTACCATCAAAATCTATGCTCAGACGCATTCTCCCTAGTCACTGCACTGTGTTATAGGGCCAGTCTCAGAAGAATGCAAGGCCAAGCTCTGAGCACTCAGAGACAGGCTCAGGACCTCCTTGCTTCAGAGTTGAAGGTCCAGCAGGACCCCCACTTTGCTTGGTGGATTTAAATTGGCTTTGCACTGTGCTACAGGGGTAAAAGATTTCGCTCTGCCAACCTTCCTTGGATTTTGCGATCATTAATCAGGGAGACCCACTCCCATTGCTAACACTGAAAGCTTGATAGAGTTACTCACTTATGATCATCAGGATGCTCATGAGAAGCAGCAGCACAACAGACACGGAGATGCCGATGTAGAGGCCCTTGGTGGGGATCTTCAGGGGGCTTGGTGTGGGGACCACTTCCTAAGGAAACATCAACATTGAAGAGGCGCCAAATGAGATGAGCAGAAAACCCATCCTGGACTTCAACCTAGACTTTTCCCTCCGTTTCTGTGGCTACTCTAGAATATGCAAGTAAGTGGGAGTGTGCACCTGGACTCCCAGTATTTGAGAGGCAGAGGCAGAAGACCACCTGAGAGGTCCAAGACAGTCTGGTCTACATAGCAGTTCTGGGACAGCCAGGGCCACATGGAGAGATCATGTTTTTAAATAGAATAGAACATGTCAGTAAACTCAGACAACCTGAACTGGTACTAAGCTGTGCAACTCTTAGACAATGTAAACTTTAAAATGTCTAGGAGAAGGATGACAATGTTTTCTATGTGGTTTGAGGTGACAATATGGTTGCATATCTTGTGAGTGGTTATTTCTGCATCAATATTCTCTAGGTTATTCCTCTACTGAGAAAAACAACGTTGCCTCTATAAGTCAATGCTCTGAGGTTCCCATCATGTGCTTAGCTCCTGAGCCTGGTCTTTCCTCACATATCCTAATTGTCTTGTAACAGGCAGTTCTGGATTCTACTTTTTTTTTTTTTTTTTTTGAGACAGGGTCTCTCTTCTCATTATGTAGCCACAGCTACCCTAAAACCTCTGTATAGACCAGGCTGTCTTTGAACTAACAAGAGATGGACCAGACTATGCCTATGTATGTCTGCAATTAAAACCATGGTCCACCATGTCAGATAAGATCTACATCCTTTTTTTTTTTTTAAATACTCAGAAGTGGCTGCTCCTGGATGCAGCCTGATTAACACCATGTGATCAGACAGAAATGCAGAATCTCCCCTAGTGCCCTGGTGCAGGTGATCAGGGATCAGCACATACTGGAATAAGCAGGAGACAGGCTTGGGAGCAGGTGAGGCCCCTCAAATAGCTTAGCACTCATCTACCAACCCTAAACAGAGCCCGTGGGATGGGTTTAACTGCAAGGAAAGGGAAGATCAGAGACCAGATCTTTGCCCCTGTATAAGCCTCATCTCTGGAGCTCATCCCAGCTCCTCTGCCTAGTCAGGGAGACCATGGACAAGTCAGTTAAGTTCTGTAACTTCTGTTTCTACATCCTCAAACAACTCATTCAGTAGGGTTCTGAGGAAAGGGATTCTCAGATCTTTTTTTTTTTTTTTTCTTTTTCGAGACGGGGTTTCTCTGTGTAGCTTTGTGTCTTTCCTGGATCTTGAACTCACAAGGATCCGCCTGCCTCTGCCTCCCAAGTACTGAGATTAAAGGTGTGTGCCACCACTCAGCTCTCAGGTCCTTCTTGACAAACACTATGGGGATATAAAATAATGTGTGTTGGTTTTGAGAGAGGGTCTCATGTATTCTAGGCTGGCCTGGCACTCACTAGGGAGCGAATATGATGAACTTCTGATCCTCCTGCCTCCATATTCTGATTGCCTGAATCATAGTCAGGTCCATAATGCCCACGTGAACATTGACTTCATTTAATTTTCCTAATTATGAATGGCAGCAATGGCTATCCTTTGGAAGTTGAACTACAGGTTCAAGATGTAGGACGATGTTGCTAGGCATGGGAGTACACACCTGTAATCCCAGGACTTGAGTAGAGACCAGAGGTCCCAGAGTTCATAATCATTCTCAACTTCATAGAGAATTCAAGGCCAGCCTGGTCTCCAGGAGCCCCTGCCTCAAAAACAAACAAACTAAAAACCTAGACACAAGCACACGAATGTAGCTCTATGCACTTTTCTCAATGTACCTAGAGCCAGATTGACCGTCTCAGAGTCCAAATGTTGCTATTTCTTGTTTCGAATTTAATTCTAAAGTATTTCTTCTTGCTGGTAAAGATGCCTGTACTGCAGTTAACTGAGCTCAGGTACAACTTCACCATGCAGGGTTGTATTAAAAAACAGCACAAGTCTGCTCAATTAGCAATACTCTCAACACAGCATGATGGTTTCTGATACTGCACTAGGATACATAAATGTGATATGTTAATTTATTCCACTCTAGTTAGCTCATTCTTTTTTTAACTTAAGTTTTAACCATAGAAAATCAGTCAGTTTGTTTCTCTCTGTGCCTTTACCTCCCTCCATTGCTTTGTAAAATATCACTTATTGGGTATCTCTAACAAACTTTCTTCCTAACACCCTTTTTTGAGTAAAATTCTTCTCTTCTTTTCAAAGCATTTATATCATACATTTAGTACTATCTTTGTCTTTGTGGAATTATTGAGACATGGTCTCACTGTGTAGCTTAAGCTGACTTGGTAGTCCAGGCTATCCTGAAACTTGGTATATCTCCTGTGTCAGCTTCCTGAATCCTATGATAAAGGAATAAACAACTATGATTGACTCTCTTTCTCTTCTTCTATTTCTTCTTCTTTTAAGACATAAGTCTGTGAACTAAATTGATTTACAAAGTCTTTAAATGCAACATGATTCCAGGAAGACAGACAAATGAATCTCACTATTAACACAGGGAAGGATATGCTTACAGTGTGATTATTCCAAGGGCGGTGTGAAGATGTCACAGTGTTGGTGTAAACTGCTCAAAAAAATTAAAATTAATTATCATTAGAAAAATGTTATACTTTCATTATAGACATTACCCATATTCATTCCAACTTCTATGGTAGATTTAAAGTTAAATAGCATGATCAAAAACTATAGGAATACGGGGTTGGGGATTTAGTTCAGTGGTAGAGCGCTTGTCTAGCAAGCGCAAGACCTGGGGTTCGATCCTCAGGTTAAAAAAAAAAAAAAAACAACAACTATAGGAATGCATAACATCAAACATCACACTAAATATTATTATTTTGTTAAATTTCTCTTTAAGTTGCCCATCTTAACCTTTCTGTTCTGGACTCACGTAAAATTCTCTTTCTCACTTTGAAAAAGTACAAGTACATACCCAAGCTTATCTACAAATTTAGGTGAAGCAGAGAACTCAGTTGTGGAAAGGTTTAAGGTGCCACCTCCTTTATACTTCCATTTTTGCTGAGGATGGTAAGTGCACAAAAGCCACATTCACATTCGTGAGTCTACTCAGAATGAATGGAACTATCACGACATCAATAATAGTATGCTCTCACCTAATGTCACTGAATGTCAACTTGGATCAAAATATCACCCAGAAACCAATGTGTCTCATGTGATATAAGAATGAGGACTTTGTGTGGTAGGAGAGTCACTGAACTCTAGATACATATCAGGGTGTTTCTGAGACATCTCTATTTGGAACAAATTATATCATTTATGCTTTCTAAAATCTGTATGTCAAATACAGAATTCTCATTCTGCTGAATAACTGCAATAAACAAATGCCTTACACCCTAATCTTGAACTCCTCAATTCAATTTTATTCATTAAAAAGCACACATCAGATGATTATACACTTGTACTTTTAGCAAATGACAGACATCTCTGCTGGCAATGCACACACAGTAAGTACCCACACAATGAGTGGAGTGACCCACACTTTAGGTCTATGGAAGTCCCAATTACTGCAAAAACTTTTGTTGCCCAGCATGAGTGAAGTTGGACTCATAGCCCTCCTTGTTTCCACATTACTGTGCTTATATTTAATCATTTGGAGCTCAATTCCAAGGAGCCAAAGGCAATGACTAGGTTTAGGCAACATCTATAGTCTAAGCTGTTTGTGAGATAGAACCTTCCAGGTATAAGAGTAAGTGACTCAGTAAGGAAGATAAGATTTGAGTTCAGCACTGACAGGCATGGTGGTAACCACCTTTTATCACCAGAGGCAGAGGCAGAAAGATCTCTGTGACTTCAAGTCAAGCTTGGTCTACATAATGAGTTCTGCCAGCGAAGTTGAGATCCTGTCTCAACAAAATAAAATTCAACTAATACTACCCCAACCAGTCACATGACAATGTGTAAATTATCAGTAAAAAAAAGTATTTTTGCATTTTTCTGCTTCACAAATAAATTAAAAGATCCTTGAATCAAAACTTTAGAAAGCACCAACTGTCCCTAAAAAGGGAGACTTACAGATTCTTCTCCAGTGAGGATTTGAATACAGGACAAACCTTCCAAACATAAATCTCAGAGAAGGAGATCTGACCCTGGACTCAGAAGAATCAGCTTTGAACCCAAGTGAACAGGGACAGAGTTTGAGCCACATTCTGTCTCTGTAACTTCCACCATGAACTTTCTGAGTCTGTCAGTTCCTGTCACTATAAAATAGGGACAGGTCACAGCTATGTAGGACACAAGTGTCTAAGAATAAAGCGCTGCATCATAAAACATGTAGCATGCATCCTGATGCTCAGGAAATGCTAAATGTTAGCTTCACTGTGCTATGGCCTCAGCTGAATGGACTAATTTCAAAATGAATGTAAAGGGTCAAGAGTCCCCCTACCCTGACCCTAGTGCTCAGTCATCTCTGGTCCCCCTTTCTTAAATCAGAAAATCATGCCCCACTGAGCAAGATTCTCATCAGATATTTTAGATCAATGATCCACCTAAGTCTGGCTAATAGTGAATCCCCGGGGAATCTGATACAGAGAAATGGGTGTCCTCCATGGTCAAGCTCTTAACATGCTGAGAATGCATTTAAGACTGTAAAATCACAGACCTGGTGAAGCTGTTGTTGAGGACCCAGTTGAGGATGGTTCACCTATATTATATTTCTGACTTGACTCAGTGGCCTGTGTTTCCTACTACCTCTCATGAGAAGAACTCAGAGCCCTGAAACACATGAGTTTTACCTGGTTTGGGAGTCTGTGTGTGCACTGGTGTTGGAGGAGTAGAGGCAGAGATTCTGGTTGATGTTGGATCATTTGGGGGTCTTGTTGAAGTAATTGTGTATTTTGTGGTAGTTGTGGGTCTCATTGAAGTAGTTATGAATTTTGT